>NC_058372.1:76727500-77027500 GCF_018350175.1 Felis catus
GAGATGGGAGCCCTGTGTCAGCATGGACCCTGCTTGGGATTCTCTCTCTCTGCCTCATCCTTGCTTGTGTGTGCACTGTCTCTCAAAATAAACAAACATGGGGGAAAAAAAAAAAAACTTTCATTGCTAGACCCAAGTTACTCTTGCTTACTATCAACCCCAAACAATATGCGTAGGTATGATGGGAAAAACAAAAGCTAAAAAACCAAACCTATAAAATCTTACTTTCAAAAATAATAGAGAGAAAACATAAAAACCAGTATATGGGGGCGCCTGGATGGCTCAGTCTGTGGAGCATGTGACTCTTGATCCCGGGTATGTGAGTCTGAGCTCCATGCTGGGTGTAGAGATTACTTAAAAATAAAAAATTGTTTAAAAAAAAAAAAATCAGCATATGCTTAGATACTAAAAGGAAATATCCTTAATATTCCAATTCAAATTCCGTAATAGTACAGTACAATTGATATAATTCCTTATACCCTGGGAAGCATTCTTCATTTTATTTGAACCCCAAAATACCATGAAATGCATAAAAATAAGCTTCTTTATGAGAATAATTTACTCTTGTGTTAATTTAGCATGTTATTTTATACTCAATTCATACAGACCCAGCTTTTCCATTTCAATTATACATAAAAAATGCTACTCTCATCAACTAGGTTCTCAGACCATTTTGTTGTGCCGTGCTAATTGTCTTAACTGACAAATCACCTTTTTTTGTCACTAAATAACACAATGACAACAGCATGCAGTCATGCAGTGATTCTCAACTGAGATTTCTGCCCCTCAGTGGACATTTAATAACGTCTACAGACATTTTTAGCTGTAACTTGGGTGGGGGGAGGATTCTACTGAAATGTAGTGGGAGGAGGCCAGGGATGTTTGCTAACCATTCTAAAATGCACAGGACAGCCCCCCCATAACCAAGAATCACACAGTACAAAAGGTCAATAATCACAGAGAGATTGAGAAACCCTGGTATAATGGATAAGAGTGAAAACCACAGGGCCAGACTGCCTTGGTTCAAATTCAACTCCACTACTTACTAGCTGTGAGACTGACCTTGGGCAAGTTGACCTCTGTGCCTCAGTTTCCTCATCTCAAACTGGGGAATAGAGTACTCAACTCACAGGGACGCACTGAGGAGTAAGTAGGAATGTGTGCTGTAGTTTGTTAAATTAAAAAAAAAAAATCAGTGAATGACTGCAGCAAGTTAAAAGTGCAAGCATCACATGCAGTCATCCCTTTTGGCCTGTTCTCCTCAAATATTAACAGATACAGTGACATTCCCCACTTTCTATTTACTATCACCCTCCACCTACAAACTTATAACTGTTTTACTCACTTTTCTAACATAATCTCCTACACTTACTTTCTGCCACTGAATGAATAAAACCATCAGTTAACTGTCTTCTGTAACAGGGAAAAGTTATTTTCACTGCAGAGTATACTCAAGGGGTTTGAGATATAGAGCATTTACTTCCCCCTCAAAACCTAACTTTCTATAATCTTTTTCCTTATGCTACCATTAAGTATATAAAGCACATCTCTTTAGTCCTAGAACAAGTATAGATCACTTGGATAATCACAGTACAAGACATCTTACATAATTCAGTCTGATCCCCTTTTAAAATAGAAGAAACTGAGGCTCAGAACTAGCCAACTTGCCTAACCACAACTGTCAAATGCAATAATTTGATTACTTCCCTGATTATGAAATAAGAGAAATAAATAGAAGCACCCTGACCCTTCTTTTGCATCCCACATAGAGCACTGGGCAGAAAACTGGCCTGAGATACAGTTAAGTTCAGTGATTCTTGTTCTTGCATCAAATAGCAATTATCCATCTTCCTCCTCAGAAATTAATTACCAACTTCAAGTTTTTAAATTGTAAACTTCATTCTTACCCAGCTAAAAGTTTCATTCACTGTTAATGAGCAGATATCCTTCAACAGATACTCTAGAAAGATCCAATTTATGCAATACATTACACTTAGTTGTTTTTTTACCTCAATACTATGTTATTTGATTAACTATACTCATTTCATTTTTCAAAATCCATATGTGAAATCTCTGAGGTGGCAACAGGCACTATGTATTGGTAAAAAAGCCTCTTTCAGATATAGAGGAAGCAGAGTTTATCATAATTGGGAGATTTAATATTTTCCACCTCTGAGGGAAAAAACTCTCCATCCTTTAACAAAATATATAAACGCTTGTGGACAGCTAATATTTAAAACATATAATTCAGGAGCACATTCTGTAAAACATAGCAGGAAATACCCTAGACTGATTTTCATTTATTACAGAGAACTCTAGTTATTTAGAATTATGATTATTTTCACAAGTATGACCAATAGCAACAGCTCAATACACATTTCTTGAAATTCTGGGCATTTCTCAGTGGCTCAAAGCTTTCAAGTACTCTTTCAGAAATAAAGGCATGTTATGCAATTATTTAACAGGTTTGAGCAATACTTGTTTTTCATTAATCTACCAACATTTTAAATTTAGACAATTTTCACTTACATTTGATTCTTTGCTGCTTGCCTCTGAGCTTTTCTTTCTTTCCTTTTCTGATCTGGTGGCTTAGCAAAAACAATTTCAATATTTTCTCCCTCCAAATCTTTGCCATTCATTTCTTCCATAGCCTTAAAAAATGAGGTACTGATCAACAGAGAGGACTTTAACAACAATTTTAATTCATTTGAAGTCAAAAAATCATTTCATTAATGTTGGAAGGATGAGATCCAATAGGACTGTTAGATTTTTATCTAAAGATCCAGCTCTTCAACTAATTAACTTTTTGACTTAGTTTAGTGAGTTATACAATTTGCTAAGGCCAATAAAGGTTAACTGGAGTAGATTACATGACCTCTGAGTGTCCTTCAACTTTTTAGAATACTCTTGATACTAGAATGACTAAAAATCATTAGTTTAATTTAGATGCCTACAATAGTTCTTTTACCTTGACAGCACCATCTCGCTCATCAAAATGAATGAAGGCATAATCTTTTAGTTTCTTCACTCGTTCCAGTTTCCCAAACTGACTAAATGCTTTTTCTAAAATCTCTTCTGTTACAGTATTGGCAAGGTTACGTACAAACAGCACTTTTACCTGAAAATTAAGAAAAAAACAGAAATTCTCTGTGTATTTCCAAAGGGTTCAATTTCCAGGATGCCACCACCCCACCCACCATACATAGGTTTAGTCATTACCCATTAGACAAATATCAGAAATATAATATGACTAAGTTTTCAACTCATTTGAGTAAATACCGAGGAATGACTGCTGGATCTGATGAGTGGAAAAACCTGAACAGACACCTCATCAAAGATACAAGCATATGAAGAGATGCTCAACCTGACGTCCTTAGAGAACTGCATTTAAAAACAACAATGAGGGGCACCTGGCTGGTTCAGTCAGTGGAACACGCAATTCTTGATCTCAAGTTTTTTTTTTTAATTTTTTTTCAACGTTTTTTTATTTATTTTTAGGACAGAGAGAGACAGAGCATGAATGGGGGAGGGGCAGAGAGAGAGGGAGACACAGAATCGGAAACAGGCTCCAGGCTCTGAGCCATCAGCCCAGAGCCGGACGCGGGGCTCGAACTCACGGACCGCGAGATCGTGACCTGGCTGAAGTCGGACGCTTAACCGACTGCGCCACCCAGGCGCCCCTTGATCTCGGGGTTTTAAGTTCAAAGCCCCACACTGGGTGTAGAGAGTAGTTTTTAAAAATCTCTTTAAAAACATAAATAAAAACAAAAACAATGAAATGCCACCACATACCTATTAGAATGGCCAAAACCCAACACTAACACCACCCAATGCTGGTAAGGATATGGAACAGAAACATTGCTAGTGGAAATGCAACATGGTACAGCCACTGTGGAGAACAGTTCAGTTTTTTTATAAAACTAAACATACTTTACCATACAATCTGATGATTGCACTTTTTGGTATTTACCCAAATGGGTTGAAAACATGTCCACATAAAAACCTGCATATGGTTGTTTACAGCAGCTTTATTCATAACTGTCAAAATTTGGAACCAAAATGTTCTTCAGTAGGTGAATGGATAAATTGCAGTACCTCCAGACAATGGATTATTATTCGGTGTTAAAATGAGCCATCAAGCCATGAAAAGACATGGAGGAATCTTAAATGCATGTAACCAAGTACAAGAAGATAATCTTAAAGAGCTACATATTGTATGATTCCAACCATAGGACATTTGGGAAAAGGCAAAACTATGGAGACAATAAAAAATCAATAGTTGTCAGGGGTTAGAGGGGATGGTGGGGATGGTAGGGATGGGGGAATCAGGGAGGATTCCTAGGGTAGTAAAACTATTCTGTATGATGCTATAATGAATGCATATCATACATTTGTCAAACCCATAGAACGTACAATAGAATAAATCCTAACATGAACTATGGACTTGAGGGTATATAAGAACTCTGTAAGTTTTTCAAAATAAAGCAAACAACGCTTAACAGTTTTTATTAAATTAGTAATTACTTTGTAATCAATGTAATCAAAGATGGAGGTGGTCATTTCCTACTAATGTGAATTCCATGCCTTGAGATAGTTGTTGAACACTTAACACAGGTGGTCAAAACTAATTAGAATCTGCTTCTAAAAGGTGGATAAAGAAGGGAGGGAGCATTCAAAATACTGACAAATTCTTTCAATCCAGAAATCGCCTCAAAGTACAGTTATAAAAGTTGACCCTTTGTTAGGAAACATCATTTCCTCCTAAAATACCTGAAATAACACCTGAATTTAAAAATCCAGTAAGAACTTAATAGGCCAATGGAAAAAATAATATGAAGTATTTTCTGTCCTCAAGACTACTTATCCTTTAGTAATATTCATAGTTCTGGCATTCACACTACTTTCTTGATTTAAGTGAATGAGCTGTATTTGCTAGCCTATCACCATTAAGAGGGTTTCTTAAATGACAAAGAGTAGAATAACTTAACTAGAACTGCACTAGTGAGTAAAGTGTTGACTCAAGAGATGTTTGTTCTCATAGGATGTCTCAACTGACTGCTGAAGCAGGATACCTAATAATAGCTAAACCTTGTAACTGCAGCAGCTCTGCTGAGGCCAATACAGTTCACTATTTTTAGGAGTAGGACTTTTAACACAAAAACCATGAAAGCTAATGGCGCCATTCTCAAAAATGCAAAAATTGCTCTTAGAATACACACAAAACTGATGGTGAATTACTTCCACAGGATGTAGGCTAACTACTCATCATCATGAGAATGACAGCTACACAATTATGATCGAGTGTCCACAAATAAATTTTTATATTTTCTCTCTATGCACTTGGTTTTATTTCTGATGTGTGGCCTTAATAAAGAACACTTCTCTCACTTTCAAAAACGTGGTTTTGTGAAAAGTATACAATTCATTTTATAAGTTTCTTACTTCTCTAAAGCCTCCCGAATCCCTTTTGCCACCAACCCATCAAAAAAAACTGACTGTCATTACCTTTGCCATCACTTCAGGATCAGGATCTTCTATAGGATCAGCCCATTCAACAGTTCCAACATTTCCCCAGACCTTGACTTTACCACTCATTAACCTACGCCTTGCCTGGGCAGCTGTTTTGTGATCTTCATATTCAAGGAAGCAAAAGCCTCTGTTTTTTTTCTTGTCATCTGGTTGGTGGTATAAAATGACGTCTGTGAGACCCTCTGAAAATAAGCAACCATTCCAGAAAAATTAGGTAAAATAAGAAAAAAGAAGATCAAAGCATTTTTCTAATACTTGAATATAAAAATGAAAAATAATCTCTTTTCTTTGAAGAGGACTCTCAAAAACATTGGTCCAGATAACTGACCTAATACACACACCTTCCAAGTGTTCTCAACACAAAAATCCCCATGAAAAAAAAAAGTATTCTTTTTAATTAGACCCAAGGACTATTCTTCCATTAAATGACAAGGGGCATAAAATTTTTACATAACAATTATAAAAATGGCAGTGTAAGTCACATATGGTTAGACACTTTTCTCATTATGTAAATAAACATTAAAATTCCTTTTGATGGCACTTTCCTGGCCTCAGATATCAGTAACTATTTCAAATTTTTTTTTTTCCAACGTTTATTTATTTTTGGGACAGAGAGAGACAGAGCATGAACGGGGGAGGGGCAGAGAGAGAGGGAGACACAGAATCAGAAACAGGCTCCAGGCTCTGAGCCATCAGCCCAGAGCCTGATGCGGGGCTCGAACTCACGGACCGCGAGATCGTGACCTGGCTGAAGTCGGACGCTTAACCGACTGCGCCACCCAGGCGCCCCTATCAGTAACTATTTCAAATGAGATATTAGTATCACGTAACATTTTGAATGTTCCTGGAGACTGGTAACAGTCTGATAATCTGCTAAATATTCTAGGCAGACAAAACAATAAAATAATAAAAGCAGCTTGATTTGGTCACTATTCTAAAAAATGCTTTAGATTTCAAAGAAATTACACCATACTGACATTGATTATATAATCTCTTGCTTATAAAAATACTTACCATTCCAATAATTTAGAAAATCTAATCATTATGGAAACAATCCCACTAAGAATGTCAAGCTAGCACCTAAAAATGCATAGAACACACAGATTCCAAAACGAGATGCACAGATTCTGCAGATAGTTCAAATCTCAACTGCATTCCTTAAGAACTACACAGCATTCAGCAAGTTATTTCCCAAAACCCTCAGTACCTGTTTTCCTTATCTTACTTACAAAATACTTACAGAATGGAGCTACCTATCTCCCACAGTTGGGAGTAAGAATGCCAGTCAATAAATGTAGTGTTTGTAACAGTGCTTGACATGCAGAAGTATGCAATTACCTTCAGTATTAGAAGTGCATCTCCTTCCACATAAATCCAACTTACCTGTTACTTTGCTAAATTCTTCAAGAATCTGTTCCTTGGTTTTACTCTTAGGAATAGAGCCCACAAAAAGCCTATTGTTGGCCACTGAGATGCAGACACCAATGTGTTTTCCAGAACGAATTTCATGATTATTATACTGAAAGGGGAAGAAGTGTACCATATTTTTAAAATACTTATAAAATATTTTATTATAAATGATTATAAACATAGATGCAACTTTTTAGGCAAATTTCAATGCTATGTTTATCAAGTATTTTTATCCTTTAAAAATATAGTTAGCATACGTAAGAGGAAATTGTAATCTGCGACAGATATGAAGATTACACTGACAAAACACTTAAAAAGTTTATGAATTAAATTAATGCAAAAATTTGTTAAATCCTTGAAACTTAGGAAACTTGGTAAGTTAGGAATCAGGTCTATGAGCAGCTTAAATTCAAAACTGCTGATTCCACAATACTTTAATTTCTACTTAAATTCATCCTGGCAACCAGTTATCCTCATGCAAGAGAAATGGGATTCAAATACCAACAAGCTTTCTGCCTTTCTGTTAACCAGCATCAAATTTTTTTCCATCTCCCTTTCACTCTTGTAAGAAGTTGCAATAAGGGATTTTCAGCTTCAAATATAAGTCTAAAAGGAGAGAACCTTCTTTTCCTGAATCCAACCCTACTTTTTCCCCCATTTCATTTTCAACAAACCTACAAGGTTGAAAAAAAATAAGTGGACTTATTAGGGTGCACATATAGAAGCAACTATAAAACTACAGTAAAAAGTCAAGTCTTCATGTAACCCATACCCCATAGAAGGATGAGATATTTATTATACAGGCAAAACCCAATCTGTCAAAGTCACAAATCTACTAATCAGTATGATTTACAAACCGAAGTTCAAAAATATTCAAGTTACCAGGGAAAGTGAATTATTTATATTACACAGTTAAAACTACCTCAAAATTTCATGTTAGCAATAATGGTAGCAGCAGTTACAATTTGATTAATCCCCCACACCTGGCCTCAAAATCTGTTTTGAGTATGTGCAAGTGGAGCTATAAACACTAAAGAATCAACATAAATTTCCATACAATTTATAGGCCAGCCTTATAGCCAAAGTGAAACCATTCCTCTCCCATTTTGAAAGTAAGCTTTATACCCCATGTGGGGCTTGAACTCACAACCCTGAGATCTAGTTGCATGCTCCATTGACTCAGCCAGCCAGGCACCTCTCCTCTTCCATTCTTGCATTAAAGGTACATCAGGTGCAAGACAAGAAAGCATACAGTAAGTCAGAAAATCAATTCCTCCCTGTCCCTTTCTCCATCTCCAGATACTCAAAATCTAACATGAAATTCAAATGTCCTTCCTCCAGTTCAAAACGGCTTTGTACTTTCTACCTCACTGATTCAATTCGTGCTATCAAAGTCTCTGGTCATCATGATCCCAGGATTATTTATATTCTCTACACTTATGCCAGAGACTTAAAAAAAAAAAAAAAGGAAAGAGGACAAGGGTGCACAGCTGGCTCTGTCAGTGGAGCATGCAACTCATGATCTCACAGTCATAAGTTCGAGCCCCACAACTGGGCATGGAGCCTACTTACAAAACAAACAAAAAAAGAGATGACAGTTTTTGCCTATTGAAAACAAACTCAATGACTCCCCATCACCACTAGATAAAGTTCAAATACTTGGACATCACATAAGTTTATCCTAAAATTCCTAGTATGTCCCCCTTCTCTCCACAACACTAAAATCTTAGCTACTTACACCTGAGTTCTCAAACAGCTTTTAGACTGCTAAGCCTCTGAATAAAATGCTTTCTCTGAAACTTCCATCATCCAAACTCCAGATTTGAGCTCACTGTGCAATACCTACATCCTAAAAAACAGGTCAACAAAACACCCTTCTATGCTTAACACAAACCAACAGTTCTAAAAGGAGTGATTTTGCTCCCCAAGGGACATTTGACAATGTCTAGAGACATTTTTGGTTGTCAACTAGGGATGTGGGCTTACTGCTGGTTATTTAGTGGGTACGAAGGCCAGAGATGATACTAAATATCCTACAATTCAGAGGATAGCCCAGTAAAACAGAATTATCAGATCTAAAATATCAACAGTACTGAGGCTGAAAAAGCCTGCCACAACTTTTTCCCCCATGGCATTTATATTAAGACCAAAAACCTCTTAAAACTAGAAATATATAGATTACCTGCAAACAGTAGTGCTATGGCTGAATCCATCATTGTATGGGATTATGAACAAGTAGACTACAATACCTTATAACAAATAAATTAATCTAAGAAACACAAATTACTTTTAAGACACGTGCATTCCCTAGATTTTTATAATCTAGCATCAGAACACAACCTTAATGACAAATCAATGGCTTTCAATTTGATCTAATCTGTAACCCCAGGAGTTGACAAAAACTAAGATATCAGAAAAACAGAAAAAAATACATAATATTCAAAGGTGAAAATAAGAGTTATTCTGAAGATGACAGAACTTGGCATAGTTTTCCTTCTGTGTTTTTCATTTTCCAAAAGTTCTAAGAGCTAGACCTGTTTACTGTAAGGAAACATCTAAATCTAAGTTTTAAAAAACTTAGAAAAAAAAAGTTGTGGGGCACCTGGGTGGCTCAGCTGGTTACACATCTGACTTGATTTCAGCTCAGGTCATGATCTTACAGTTATGAGATCTGCACTTGGGTGAGTGTTGCTTAAGATTCTCTCTTCCTCTGCCCCTCCCCTGCTTGCACGCATTGTCTCCCTCTCTCAAAAAAAAAAAAAAAACTTGTTAAAAAAATAGAATTCTTAGTTATAACACGTCCATCAACATTTAACAATTCTGCTTCAAAGTAGTAATGACTGTTTCTGTTATTATTTACAGAAGAAAAGCTTCTTCACTTCTAATTCATCATCACTTGCCCTGCTAATAAGGTTTACCAATCCTGGATAGGTAGAAGGTTATTTAGGATGACTGTGGTCTCTAAACAGTGTAAGTGACATGAAGATTTATTGGGACTTCTAAACTAAACTATAATGCTTCATCCACATTTTTTTTGATTAAAAAAAGATAAAACAATTAGAGCTAACACACAGAGAGTAAACTGGCTCTTCAATTAAAATAAATCATTAAAGGGGCAAAGGAGACCCTCTGGGCATATTGTCCAAAAAAGCAAAAGTACCCAGAGGGGTGCATGGCTGGCTCAGTAAGGCACAGCATCCAACTCTTGATCTCAGGGTCGGGGGCTTACGCCCACATCTGGTGTAGAGACTACTTAAGAGAGGGGGGGAAAAGTACACAGTACCCAGCAATAAGCATTTCTTGAAGCAGTGCCCTATTAAACATGCATTTTTATGTGCATCTGAATTATTTAACGGTTCTCAGTCTTTAATAATTTTAAGACCAATCTATCACCATAAATTCACAAACGTTGCACCCCAGCAGGTGGGTAACAGTGAGATGAGTGGCAGAAGGGCATGATGAAACTGTTCTGAACCTTAACACAGATTCTAATGTAATGCTGATAAATCGTCTAACTCTCAACAGGTAATACATCAGGACACTATCACAGTATCAAAATTAACAACAACAAAAAAAACGTGATGCCTTCCAACAAGGAAGTTGGGCGGCGATGTTAAGATATTTAAAAAAATCTAGCTTTCAGGGACACTTGGGTGGCTCAGTTGGTTAAGGGTCCGAATTGGGCTCAGGTCATGATCTCACAGTTCGTGAGTTCGAGCCCCAAATCGGGCTGTCAGCCAAGATCAGCCAAGATCTGATGTCAGTCAGATCCTCTGTCTCCCTCTCTCTGCCCCTCCCCAGCTCCGGCACGTGCTCCGTCTCTCTCAAAAATAAACATTAAGGTCGCTGGAGTGGCTCAGTCAGTTGGTTAAGTGTCCCAACTCTTGGGTTTAGGCTCAGGTCAGGATTTCACTGTTTCTAAGTATGGGCCCTCCAACAGGCTGTGTGCTGACAGCATGGAGCCTGCTTGGGATTCTCTGTCTCCCTCTCTCTGCCTCTCCCCTGCTTGCTCTCTGTCTCTCTCAAAATAAATAAACTTTAAAATATATAAATAAGATAAACATTTTTAAAGAATCTATCTTCCAGATTCAGTATCATAGTGAGGTGACCAAATAAAACAAAGATGAACTTTGAACATGAATCAATACAGTTTCACTCTTTCAGAACACCAAAACTGGAGTTGTACAGTACAGAATATTCCCACCATCTAGGTTTAAAATCTCAAGTCACCTTTTCCTGCCGTCGTAGCCAGTCAGTCATCAAATGCCCCCAAATTTAGCAATCTCAGATTTGGAATCTAACTCACAAGTGGTTTTTCAGTCCTAACTCTTCCCACAGCAGCAAAGCCACTACCTCCTCAGCCTACTTTATTCTTAAACATTTCTTAAGTAGAAAATACTGAAGCCAAAATCTACTTCCCTAAAAATTCTACAGTAACTATAGATTTTCTTCCCCAGATGACAGCACTTCATATACTCCACACAATGCTCAGGATTTAGCTGTTCTCTAAACCTGGCTAATCATTCCTTCTCTGATACTGGCAAACTAATGTGCCTCCCAAGAGAGTCACCAAATAGTGATATCCATAACATAATACTGTAGACACAGACTGAGATGGAGGAATCTAGAATAAATTGGAGACTACTGCTAATCTTCCACTTCTAAACATTTTTCTGTAACACAACAGTCCATGATTACCTGAGCTTATTTGGCAACCACACCACACTGCTTACTTACACTACAGCTTACTTGTGAAATCAGTTGTATATAGGACTTGACGTTTGTCCTGACTCAATTCCATCTTGCTGGTGTTAACTATCTGTTTCAGGCTATCACAGTCTTTTAAGATTCTGATTTTTGTCATCCAGGGCATTTATCACTCACTACATGAAGACTCAAGTCACCAGACATATGACAGCAGTCCAGCTATGTCCTGATTTATTTTTTTTTAATTTTTTTTCTTTAATGCTGATTTATTTTTGAGACAGAGAGAGACAGAGCATGAACGGGGGAGGGTCAGAGAGAGGGAGACACAGAATCCAAAACAGGCTCCAGGCTCCGAGCTGTCAGCACAGAGCTCGACGCGGGGCTGTCGAGAGTGCGAGATAGTGACCTGAGCCGAAGTCGGCTGCTCAACCGACTGAGCCACCCAGGCGCCCCTGCCCTGATTTATAAATCATTGATAAAAATTAGAATGGAACATATAGCTTACCATCGCCTATTATTTCTCCTTTCAAAATCTCTAGTCTCTCTCCTTTCTATATAGCTGCCACTTTCCTGGTCTTTGTTCTCTTCATCCAAACATTCTTCATTATTCTGTTTTTTATACCATGCTACCCACATTAACACTCGAAAGTTTAATGGCAGCATGGAAACTTAGCCCCATAGTCAAGACTACTACCTTCTGGCACTGACTTTATACTATACTAGTTTCATCTCCCATTTCCTTCAACAATACACTGCTTCAACCAGATTACCTATTTCCTTTCACTGTCCTGCTCAAACTTCTTTATCACAAAGCCTTCCAAAGTAACCCCAACACAATCTATGCCTTCATCCCTGTTAGCATCTGAAAAAGGCATTTGCATCCCTGTTACCCTCTGAACGATGCATCTGTGTCCTATAAAATCATGAACTCAATCAAACTACCATGTAGGTCCAAAGTTTTCATGTTAAACACACTATTTGCTAAAGTGCTACAAAGTATGTCGTGGACCTATCTTGTCAACTGCATTCATCAAAATGGTTTTATACATGCTACACCAGTGTACATCAACCACTTCAGTGAATAAAACCCATCAGTGCCTATCAAAACCATAACTGTTTTAGTTTTTTTTTTTTTACATTTATTTTTGAGAGACAGAGCACAAGTGGGGGAGGGGCAGAGACAGAAGGAGACACAGAATCTGAAGCAGGCTCCAGGCTCTAAGTTGTCAGCACAGAGCCCGACGCGGGGCTCGAACTCATGAACTGTGAGATCATGACCTGAGCCAAAGTTGGAAGCTTAACCGACTGAGCCACCCACGCGCCCCAAAACCATAACTTTTAATATGCAAATAGAGATCAACTATTCCAGTATTTGTAATATAGGCACTATTAGCATTTTCAGCAGGGTATTTATTTCTATTATCTAGGACTGCAATGGACACTAAAATGCCAGTGGCCCTGAGCTCCAATTCGAGCAGCACACCACAGAAATACATATACACACTTGCCTGCCCTTCTTCCCGGTCTTTGGGACAACAACAAACACTACACATTTGGGTATTTCCAAATATCCCCCTGGGGATGAGGGGGAAAGCATTACCCCCATAAGTGTACATTAATTCAAAGTTGACACTGAATACATAATTACAAATGGAAATCAGAAAACCTTTAAATACTAATATGGGACTATAGCTAATATGGGAAATATAAGTTCTTGGGTCATAAATAATAGATTAGATGACACTAGTCAGCCAGTCAGGTTATTTATCTAGCACCTACTGAATTATTACATAGTGGCACTGTTGTAAATGTCAGGGATACAGGAAAAAAGAGCTTGTATGCTGGAGGAGAGAGATAAGCAAATACTTTACAAAGCCAAGAAATAATTTTAAGTACATCTGAGCATTCTATTTTATTGTGTTCATGATACAGTCACAGAGCAACTGGGTGGTAAGCTGCTCAAAGTCAGGAAAGGCCTTCTAGGAAGACCTGATCTATAAGAAGGCAGTAGCCATGGTAGCTGGGGGAGTGTTCAAAAGCGGAAGAGCAGAAGGTGGCCTTGAGATGGAAATGGTCACAGCTTATGTGGGAGGCAAAGTATGGACGGAGGAGTAATAAAGAAAAAAAGAAATGTAAGCAGAAACTTGATCAGATAGGACCTTGTTTGGAAGCCATTATTAAAGTTTTCAGCATGGGAATGTTGTGATCTAACCTATGCTGTTGAATGGTAAGACTGTAAAGGGGCAATGGAAAGCAGTGACTAGATAGAAGCACTCTTTGAATGGTACTTTAGACTAATGTGGTAGCAATGTAGATAGATGCCAAAAATATTCTGGCAGCAGAAACAGAACTTATTTCCTGTGCTCCTTTTTAACACTACCTAAGTGACTACATAATTAAAGAATTAGGCTACCTGATGACATAATTTATATTGCTGGCTTTAAACTGTTAGGTCTGGTCAACGATAAGAACTCAAACTAAACAAACCTGGTATCGAACTAAAGCTATATGGCCTCCTATAAGTCACCCAGGCTATTTATTCTTCTACAGAATGAAGATAATTCCAGTTGCTTTAAAAAATAGGTAGTATTTAAAGGTAATAATGTAACACCCTACCACAGCTCCTGTGTCTTAACAAGCACTCAACAGGTAACTATTATTCACCTTTCACAAACTTAGCTCCTGCTTCCCTGGCAAGATTTTCATCATTTGGCAATAAATTTATTGCCCAAAATACGAAGCAAATGTTGGCTGAAAACCAGTCATTTAAAAAGTCTACAGGTGCTTAACTTCATGCCTCTTTTTCAGCTGTTATTATCAATTAACCTATTTTTATAAGTAATTCAGATGCAAATTTAAAATCCACAAAAATTTTTTAAAGTAAACTCTACCCCCAAAGTGGGGCTCAAACTCACGGCCCTGTGATCTAGAGTCACATGCTCTAACAACTGAGCCAGCCAGGCACCCCAGAATCCACAATAGTTTTTAATCTGAGGGACAGGGAGGGGAGGGATTATTCCTGGATCATACCAAAAATAAGGCCATATACATAATCTTTTTTTTAAAGTAAGTTCTACACCCAACATGGGGTCTGAACTCATGACCCAGAGACGAAGAGTCACATACTCTACCAACTGAGCCAGCCAGACTATCTCGATCTAAAGGTACTCAGGACACTCAAAGGACAGGAAAGCAAAAAGAAATGGTCTTCCTGCTTCCATCTTGTCTGATCTATAAATAATCCCAAATAGACATTTTTTTTTAAAACTTATTATCTACAACTAGAATGACCATTCTATTAATCTTCTATAAAAATTCACCTTGGATATTGGTGTAATTCAAGTAGACTCTCATGACATGACACAAGAAGGGACAGTTTTCAAAATATGCTCCCTTAAAGAACACATTTAGAAGAGTACTCATTTCCACAATACTAAGTAGCAAAGGACGTCCTCGTTAACTTGATTTATTTCTCTAGAATATTTCATTTCCTCAAAAGTCTAGTCCTCCCTTTTTACTGTTACATTACGGCAAGCCTCCCAATTCTGTTATCAACATAATCCTACCACAGTAAAACACCCTTTAAAAAAAAAGCAACGATGTGGGGCACCTGGGTGGCTCAGTCGGTTAAGTGTCCAACTTCGGTTCAGGTTACGATCTCGCGGTTCGAGCCCCACATCAGGGTCTGTGCTGACAGCTCAGAGCCTGGAGCCTGCTTCAGATTCTGTCTCCCTCCCTCTCTGCCCCTCCCCAGCTTACACTGTGTCTCTCTCATTCTCAAAAATATTTAAAAATTTAAAAATAAAATAAAAAATTTTTAAAAAAGCAACGATGATATATCCATTTCACCCTAGTGGATATAGTGGTAAAACCATTACAAAATGCAAAACTTCCTAATTTATCAGACAGGAAAAAATAAACATGTTTCCAGATAAGGACTCCAATCACAAAACCAGAAAAAATGAAAAAAAGAACAAAAATTATTATTAGTTCCTGGACAAATTAAAATGGCTGGCTAGCTACCTATGGAACTTTCTGAATTATAACTGAAAACTTAACTATATTAATGAGACTACATCCTAAGCCCACAGCAATGCAATTTTGGACTGTATTATTTGTTAAGCCAAGGCAACTGCCCAAACTGAAACATTATTTCATAATGACTATTTACTGGCACTCAAAATCGTCATGTTACAATAGGATTATAGATCATCTTCCTCTAATGAAGTATTTTTTATGGATTTTGGACATTGTCTACAAATACTGCAGTGAGGACCTGCCATAAATAGTGCATTTTGGTAGCAAGAATTAAGTGGCCTACAAATGTTGGTTTAATGATTCCTTTTAAAAATGTTAATACACAAATCACCACTTATACACTAAGTAACCACCCTTGTTAAACAATAAAAGCTTTATGTAATACTAATATATAAAATGGGTCTGAAATTAATGGTAAATTCTGTACTAGCTTGCTGCAGTAAGATAGTTTGCTGCCTTCTCATTCACATTTCCGTATTAAAATTTACTGCTACTCTATTGCTACCTGAAAAATGTTCTATTTGTTTATAGATTAAACCAGATGATTTCTAAAGTTATCTTTCCAGAACTCTAAAAAGTCCTTAATTTTACACGAACTGCTCAAAACTAAAATTTTGACAGCCCAAAGGTTACAAGTGAATGGTTCCCTATAGAACTATAGCTGCTCTGAAATAGGAAGCATTCTTTAAATGAGGGAAAAATCACCCATGATTTAAAAGTACCTAAACTCCCAAATTCTTTTTTAGAGACACCACCTATAATCTTTCAAGCAGCACTATTCTAATGTTAAGTTTTTATCATAGTTAATTACATACACCAAATGAGAAATTCAATCACCATGGAAAGCAAATCAAAGTATAGTTGGCTTTTCCCCTTAAGGTATGCCTTAAAATGTAGACCATCTGATGGTGAGGAAAGGAAAAATTCAGGAAAAATCAATCCAAGAATTTTAAGATTGTTTAGTATCCCCTACAAAATATGTAAGCCAATAAGGCAAATTTAACAAATATCTGCCATAGTGGACAATTTTACAAAAGTTCCTCCCCAGTTTACTTTTTGATACATTTCTTGGGTTGAAATTAACCCTTGACCTCTTCAATTATAAAATGTAGAATCCATGTGAGCCACAAAATTTAATGAAACTAGTTTAAAGAAGAGCTAAGCCATAATTTGATTAAAGCTCTTGTTTTAAAGTTGGCAACGTAACTAGGTCTTCACACCTTACATCTGGTACTTTAAATCAAATATTGCCACTCAGCATGAAATCCTTTATTTCATGAACTAGAAGTTTGTCATCACAATGTCTCTGTGATATATTTTATAGAAAGAGGAATGGCCCAGGTACAGCCACAAAATAAGGAAGGCCTACCTATTACAGTCACTTTCTTAAATCTTTTAACATTCCTATTAAAAAAAAAAAAATCACCAAACCAGATGTTTCAAAGAACTAATAACTCAATTCTGATACAGTGCCTTATATATAGATCCTCAGTCAGGTACAGCCAGAAAATAAGAAAGCCCTACCTATTAGTTACTTCCTTAAATCTTTTAACATTCCTATTAAAGAGTAAAAAAATCACTAAGCTACATGTTTCAAAGAACAAGTAACTCAGAATTCTGACACTGTGCCTTATATATAGATCCTCAGTCCAGTCAACTACACGTATAAAGAATACTGCTACAATAACTACAACAAAGAATGTAAAAGTGCCTAATCAGCACTTCAAAAAACATTTGGTTAACTCTTAGGCAAAATAAGAAAAAACTCGACTTTAATTAAAGACAGTGAACGTGAAGACTGGAAGAAAAAAACTTACCAGTTTAACAGCCTCCTGAGCAGCTTCTTTTGTACAAAAAGTGACAAACGCATAACCTCTATTGAGACCAGTGAGTGGATCCATCATTAGACGAAGATCCCATATCGGTCCAGCTTTCTCAAATAATGGAACAAGTTCATCCTCAAACAGATCTCTTGGGATCTTCCCCACAAATATCTGTAAATTAAACATGAAGTAAAAAACCATGGAGAGTTTCTTTAGGGAACCAGATACCTGCGCATTTACTACAAAAGGTACAAGTTTTTAGTTTCTTTACCTCAGTGCCAACAGAAGGCTGCTGACCTGAATAAACGGAATCTGGAGGCGGTCCCCCATACTTCCTCTGTCCAGTGGTCACATCAAGTGTGTAGCCTGTTCTTTCCAATAGTGCCTTGAAAAGTTCAAATGTCATTAATACATTTAATTCACAAGACCACACCCATGCATTTCACAGTTAAAAATCAATCTTGTTCAAAGCATTCCATTTACCTTGGCAACAATCCCTACAGTTTTCTGGTATGTTTTAGAATTTCTCCTTTAATGTACCCTTGTAGTAGCTCTAATTTTTAATGAAAATTTCAGGGCCCTACTCAAATTATTTCTGGTTTCCAATTAACTAGTGTTTAGCAAACAAACAACTAATATTGATTCATCAACATCTTTCAAGCCAGGGTCTGTACCTGTTCTGCTGATTTCTCCTAACTGTACCTAATTTGCTTGAGTTTAATTCTCTCCCAAAGGAGGAACCGGGTAAAGCTCCTTAATAAACTCCCTGTATCCCACACTTCTAATACACACTGCCAGCAATTCTGGGCACCAACCTTTGTAGAAATTACATTCCCTGAGAATGCCCCTTAACTTAGGAGTTACAGGAAATGTAACAACTTAATTCATCTGACATTCAAGCACCATGCTTCCCCAGATGGCATAGTTCATTCAGAACAAATGAGAGCCAAAATGACTTTGAAAACTTTATGTAATTGCAACAATGTGAAATAACTTCTAGGTCTTATCTCCCCTAAAAGTGAACTGTTAAAATTTAAACAGTTCCTATTTACTAATCAGTGGTAGTTTCTCCTATCCCTTGGTATAAGGCAAAAGTACTAGAAAGTTGTCTACAATTAGCCTAAACAAACAAACAAAAAAACCCAAGAATTATTCTCCTCTGCCATCTCAAAGTACAAAACCTGCTTTCCAAATAATAAAATCTAGTAATTGGCTAATAAATTCTGAAAAGAACAAAAACAAAAACAAGCTAACACCAAGCACGATGACAAATTTTATCAAAATGCTGTCAAATGACCTGGGGTCACCTCAGTCTCTAGAAACGAAAATGACTAGACAGATTTCAAACACTTTCTACCCAAAGAACATTAAATATCTGTGAAAAAATACTATGATAAAAAAAACTCCTCTATTACTAAACTCTAACAAAAAGGCCCACAAAGTGCTACGATATTTTGAAGCAGCCTTTTTCTATCATACCCCAATGTTTATTTACGGATGCAACATTGGGCAACAAAAATAAACTGAAATCTATTACTAGAACATAAACCACTAAATGTCTCATCTTCCCTTTTTCCCATATGTAATCCCTGCACTTTTCACCTTCATCTTTATATGACTTTTTATATCAATCCCTAAAAAAATAGAAAAAAACTTGTTCTTCAAACATCCTATAAAAGTGTCACTATGTCTTCTTGTTGCAATTTAAGAGACACTAAAGCTTCAAGCCACTCCTTCCCAGACAGAAAAGTCAAAATAAACTTTACATTTTTAATAAAAATTTTATAACCCTAACTCCCAAAATGTAAATTTAATCACAACTGATATAATAAAGACATCTACACTCCATTTCTATGGAAAAAACTGGATTTATGGTTTCAACACAATTCACTCACAGCCTGACCTGTAAAAGCCCCAAATATATGAATGACATTAACAGTTAACTCCTTATTCCAAGCTTCCCTCCTCCCATACCATTAAAACATCACTTAACACTCATCACTTAACACTCATAATTAACTTTCTTAAACCATACTCTTGGTTCAAAGAGCATCAGCACACTGTAATAAGAGCACCAGATTAAAACTAGCATGATCACATTTTCTATAAACTGAAACCTCAACACAACTAAAAACCAAAACAACCTAGTTGCATTTGAGGCCATTTATTGCTCTACATGACCTTAAAAAAAATAACTTCCATTCCCAACCTCAGTTTCTTCACTTGCATTTCCACACTCCTCAATTTTACTGATAAAAGCTGCCTTTAGAAATGAACAAATCAGCCTTAAAATCAACAGTAATAGAAAAGAAGGTAGTGTTAAAAATTCTAAATCCATTTAACTTGGGAGTTTGTGAATTCTAAGATAAGTCAACTGTTAAATGTACACTCCTCACCAAGTATGGGATGAACGGATTCCCTCCCATTTTTGTTCTACTGTCACTAATCTGGATTTCCAGCTTTTCAAAAAATGTTTAGAAATATGGTAGATGGTATTTAGGTCTTTGCTTTAGAATACCAAGAAACACTGATTTAATGCATAAATTAATAACAAGAAAAATTTAAAAGTGAGTTGTTCTAAAAACAGAAATAACTAAAGGCAGGAAACTTTTTCAAAAGGCAGTAATTAGAAAAGATTAACAAATTATCTCAGGTTATTAACTCTCAACATCTTAAAGATGCACACCCACATTTCACATCCAAAGAATATTTACACCAAAGCTTAAAAAAAAAAAAAAAAAAGTCCTTGAAAGAACTTAAAAATGACGGGGGGGGGGGGGGGGGGAGATTAAAAAGAAAAGTTTTTAAAGACATACCTTAATTTTTGCCTCATCTGGTCCTTTGCTAGAATCCGCTACTTTGGTCCCTTGTTTTTCTCTCTGCCTATAAGTCTTCATGACTCCACATAAAAAGGCACTTTTGTTCTATAAAAAAATTTTCCAATCACATTTAACAACGGTCTTATCTGTATCTAATTCAATAAAACAAATTATATCAGAACTACTCATGTTTTTTCTAGTTACACTGACATCAACATTACCTGAACATGAGAGAGATCACTGTCTTTAAACTGCTGAAGAACTGCCAATGCGCCGTCTTCATTGAATTCTTTTAAAGCCTCGATAGCTCTTTCATCTAAGTCACTATGTGCAACCAGCCCTGGAGAAGAGAAAACTGAATTAGTTGTCAACTTTTAATATTTTTAGAAACTTTTTTTAAGAAACCATATTTGCCAATACAGGTACATGCTTGCCAAGTAAGAATTCTTCCATTTCCCTTACCTATATGAGAAACACACATGCTTTAATCATTCTGAACTAAATAAAACCTCTCAACCACACTTACAATGAATCAACTTCTTTTACATCTTCTTCTAAGTCACATAGTTTCTAAACGCTAAGCATTTCTACAGTAAATATGTAAATCCTAAAATCAACCAACAAAGTACCAAGCATGACAACTGAACCTCTACACGATTTCAAATACCACTAGGAAAAAAGCAACAGCCACACCAAGACAGACAAGTCTATAGTTACCAGTTATTTAACAAGAATCCTACTATAAAAATACCCCAAAAAGTCACATGGCCTGCTCCCAACATTTAGCAGCTGTTGCTACCATCATATACTTATCCATCTGGCCAGCCAGCCTTTACCTCCTAACCCTTCCTTCTTCCCTCCCTCTACACCTTAACCTCTAGTTCACAACTATCACAACAAGGCAAAACTCTAGTTCCTACACTTATTGGAAACCACAAAAAGTTGCTATTTTAGCTCAAAGCCAGAAATCCAATAGAAAAATTTCATAATATAATTTTGCAAGTGTTAGTTCTTACCTGCAACGTAAATTTCATCTAGTTTTTCAGCAACTTTCTGTGGTAAACCAGCATCAAGCAATGTCTGAAAATTTTCTGAATGGATAACTGCAGAAGTAGTATCCATGGGCTCTTCAGTACCATTTCCATTAACATGTTCTGTAGCCATGTTTCCAGAGATCTGTTCAAACGCAATAAGCAAAATTAAACTAGGATCTTCAAAAAGGGTAGAGGAAATATAAGAGCCCCAATCTTTACTTTCTCTACCAATTTCTACACCAGCCAGCCTGCGCCTCCCTTTAAAGAAGCCTTACAGTCACTATCGCCTGACAAGCCAGATTTGGAGCGCGGGGCAGAGGAGGACAGATTCACTATGTTTTTCCTTAGCACCACCCCTGACTCACCTGCTAACACTCCCTAGGAAAAACCATATTACAAATGGAGCCCAATCAGCACGAGGACAAGCCAGCGTGCCACATGCAGCTGTGGCAGTACAGAGAATGAGGTGTGTGGAGAAAGCAAAGCTGGGCTTTTCTCTCAAAGGTAAACCCCCAAAGTGCGCGCTTTTCCCGCCTGCCGCTTATAGATCTGTAACAACAGCCAGCGAAGAACAAAGCGCTCACACAAGCTACCTTCCTACCACCCAATTTCTCCACCCTTCACCCCCGCACCCAAAGCCCGCCCCCAACTCCGCACCCAAAGCGGCAGCCTCACCGCTGCGGCCACCAGGAGCCCATTAGAAACACGTGCTCTGCGCCTTCAAATGTCCTACAACTTCCTCCAACGGAAACCCACCGAGTCCCAGGCCAAGACGACCATCACCGACTCCCAACGTCAACCTGAAGCCAAGATCGGAGCCCCCAGAAAGCAGCAGCAGCACAACCTCGCCCCTCCACACCGAGGCCGCGGCGGCGCCAGGCCACAGGCTCTCCCCGCCCCCCCCCCCCCCCCAGCGCCGCCGTTTCCGCCGTGACACATGGCTCTCTCCGCCCCGGGCGCCGGCGACCCCCGGCCGCCCGCCCGCACCGCCGAGACCTGAGCCGCGGCGCATGGTGCAAGCCCCCACCCCTCTCCCGTCCGTGCAGTGACTGCGGCGCCGGAGCCAGCTGTCCCACCCCCAGACAGAGGCCAGTAACCCGGCGGAGTGAGGGCGTTCCGCGAACTGCCTAACGCCCGCCGGACCGCGAGCACCACCCAAGCTCGCCGCGCGGCTGCGGGACGGGACCAGCGCCTCTCCGCCCACTCCCGCGCCGCGGTGACGGCCACGACAGCACCAACTCCGCCGCCGCTCGCGGTCCGCGCGGGCCATGGGGCCGCCTCCTCCCTGGAGCGCCGCAGACAAAGCCCGAACGGCGGCAGCACATGGAGAATAGAAGGAAGTGGCGGCGCGGGCTGCGGCCTACTCTCAAGCAGCCCCAGTCAACGTGCTCCTCTCCCCCTTGGAATCCATTTTCCAGAAAAGCCGGGTTCTCCCCACACCTCCCTCGCCCAGCTCACTCCACAATGTCACGGTGCTCCCCTCCCAGACCCGGGTCCTGGCGGTCGTTACCTCCCCGTTGGGCTGCGGCGGAAGAATCCTGTCCGAGGAGATCGGGTTGCGGGAAACGCGTGCTCGCTGCTCCCTGTGTCCGGCGCGAGTGGAGCTGTTGTAAAATGGCGGCCGAAGCTCACGCCGCTGGCAGCAAACCCGATCCAGTTCCACTCGCCTCCGAGCGCGCTCCCGGTGCGCGCGCGCGCGCCCGCGTGACCCCCCCCCCTTTCCCTCCCCTCCCTCGCGCGTCCGCTTCTCTCACTCCCTCTGCCCCTGCCCTCCTCCAGCTCCTCCTTCTCCCCCTACCACCACCACCACCGCCACCGCCACCGCCACCACCACCACCAGCAGCCTCCGTCCGCCTCCTTCTCTCGGTCTTTCTTCTTCCCCTCCCTGCTCCTTTGCCCCACCACTCCCAGTCCCGTCCGCGGCCGCTCAGGCACGAGTGACCGCCTTTCCCCTCCTCGCTCAAACGCTCGCTCACACCCTCCCTCGCTCGCTCTCTCGACTCCGTCCCCCAGTCCCAGCCGAGTCGGCTCCTCTCTTTCTCTCTCCCGCGCTGACGTGACGACGTAGCCTACGCCTCGGGACGCGCGCCCGCGGGCTCCGCCCCCACGCCCCGCCACCTCCCTTGCTCCTCACCTCCCGGGGGAGGGGGACGCAAGACCCCGCCCTTCCGCTCCGGCGGCGACGGAGGGGCAGAGAGTGAATGAAAGACCCGCCCCTTCCCTTCCCGACACTCCCCCTCCCGCTCTCCTCCAGGCGGGGCGGGCCGGCTCAGCGTGTCCCACTCGTTCTCCTTTGTCAGGAGACAGGCATCTCCCCACCCCGCCCCACCCCACCCCCACCGCAGCACCACGCGCACGCCACCCCCACCGAGCTCCTGCCCGTCCCAACCCCCGCCCCGTCCCGGGCCCGCGAGGCACGGGGCGAGGGGCGCGGAACGCTACCGCAGCTGCTTGAGGACACCCACCGATCCGTGCGCGCCCGGCCCCCGCCCCCGGCGCCGCGGCCGCGTAGCCGTTCGCGGCGGTGTCCACGCCGCCGCCGCCGCCCGGCGCTCTTCTCGCTCGGGAAGCTGCAGGCGCACGTGTCCCCCGGGGCGGGGCGAGGCAGACAATGGGGCGGCGGGGGGAGGGGAGTGGCGCCGAGACCCGCAGACCTCTGGTTAACCTAGCCGGTGGGACTCGAGTACGGGAGTCGCTGCGGGGAGAGCGGTTCTCCCTGGCCGGACAATGGGACCTCCCGGGGCCCCGCGCCCGCGCAGCTTCACTTTCGCGAAAACCTTGGGCGGAGGGAGGGGTTCCCGCGGCTCGGACGAGGAAACCCTGGCTGCTTTTAGGAGGAACGGGGCTCATTCCAGCGGACCCAGAAGCGACTCCGGCCGTGGGATGATACGAAGGCCAGATTTGGAAGCGAAACCGCCCGGTGGTGAAGAGTTGTGCAATAGTCTGTTTCAGTCCCTGGCCTTTTAAGCAGTTAAGGGCTTCCTCATAGCACAGTTTGAGCAACTTGAAGTAGCACAAAGCTGTGTGGTTAGGGCAACTGTGAGGAACATATCTGTGTTTCTTTTTAAAAATCTTAGCAACTAAATGTTACGTGAAGTGACATTTCCTTTGTAGCCGTTTACTAGTACAAGAAAGACAAGACAAAGACGTTAGAATTTCAGTCGTGGTATGGATACTAACTTTATCCAATTCAACTGTAATCTAATAGTGTCCTTTTTTTTGAAAAGCTTTTTAAGAGCTCACTGGTTCCCGAAATAAGCTCTATGCTGTGACAACAAATCAGTGGTTCGAGGAAAAGTTAGATGAATACTCTTCAAAGTGATGAAGCACATAAAATGCTAGATTATTTTCCATAGGTAGCTGGAAATAGGAAATATTTGACCAAAGTACTATCTAGCCTATCTGTTCAGCAAGGATCTGACATCTCCGCTACCTAAAAATCCCTTACTATTAAACATATCTGCTATGGTATGCAGCTAATTCAGCAACAAGGATTTTAGCTCCTAATCCAAAGGTAGATAATCTTATAAATGAAAAACAACCCACATATTTACTACAAAAATAAAAAATGAGTAATCTTAGGAATTAAAGAATGAAAATAATGCATCTGAACCATCCAACGCTTTTTTTTAGACCTTCCTGGTGATGGACCTTCCTTAAAAAAAAAAAAAAAAAAAGAAGAAGAAGCCTTTACCTAGGCAATGTGCTCTACCAAATAACCAAGACTCCCAAATTAAAATCTCTAGCTCTTCTCTGACCTCTGATTCCTTTGTCTAACCATCCCTGGACCTTTATGTGGGTTTTCAGGCCCTCCAAAACAACATTTCAAAACTGAGCACATGTTCTCCCCCCAGCCACCCACCCAATCTTCTATCTTCAGAGTTCCCATCTTCATGAACATCGATCATTTGCATCCAGCAGCATTAGCTGGAAACTAAAGAGAAATCCAAGACACCACTTTCTCCCTCTCAAAGCCTTGTCAGTTAACCAAAATCTTGTCAGTTTTGTGTTCTAATGTATCTCCACTTCTCTATATATTGCAGCCAGAGGACAAGTCACCATCAACTACCACCTGGACTAATGATCTATAGCTTCTTGATCCGTTCATCCACCTTGCAGCTCTCCTAATCCATTCAAAGCCCAAGTGTCTTCTCCCACCCTCACTTCTCTTTTCATTGCAAATAAGACCCTGTGGAGCATCTGCTTAAAACCCTTCATTAGTTTCCCATTACACTTAGAACAAAAGCAAAAATCTTTAACTAGATCAACAAAGCCCTCCATGATCTGTTCAACCTGTCTCCTCAGCCACATTTCAGCCACTCTTCCAGCTTTGGCTGGCCTTCTTTCGATTCTGACACTTTTCAGGTTTGTACACACTGAGGACCTACACAGAGAAGTGACTGATCCCCTAACCAGGCCTGAGAAAAAAGCAATCAGCCATGCTCTCCATTTGACACCTTTTTCAGTGAAGCAATAGTGTAATTTTCTTCCTGATCTACAGAACTTATTCCAGGCTTGACTCCAAGAATTACTACTACTGAAACATAGGAATCCCTAATAATACTAAATAACACAATAAAACAAAGCAAAACAAAAAAAAACCTACTAGATTGATTTGGTATAGTAGATACATGGGGCTAGATTAAAATGTATATGAAAGATCTGCCACAAGAAAGTGCTCAATAAGTATGTCTCCCTACTTGCTGAATCTTCTTTAGTACTTAGCACAGAATGTTAACTAAATATTTGCTGAATAAAACCAAAGAACAATAAAAGCTGAGACCCAAACAACCTTGATTCCAATATCAGATCTGCTACTCATGGAGAGTGAGGTTGAATAAATCATTTTACTTCTCAGAATTTCTATTTCCCCATCTATTAAAGAAGTTCATTGAGGGGCACCTGGGTGGCATCAGTTAAGCATCTGACTCTTGATTTAGGCTCAGACCATGATCTCATAAGTTTGTGAGATCCAGCCCCATGTCAGGCTCTGAACTGACAGTACAGAGCCTGCTTGGGATTCTCTGTCTCCCTGTCTCTCTCATCCTCCCCATCTCATGCATGCTTCCTCTCTCTCTCTCTCTCTCTCTCTCTCTCTCTCTCTCAAAATAAATAAAACATTTAAAAAAAATTAAAAGAAGGGGCGCCTGGGTGGCGCAGTCGGTTAAGCGTCCAACTTCAGCCAGGTCATGATCTCGCGGTCCGTGAGTTCGAGCCCCGCGTCGGGCTCTGGGCTGATGGCTCAGAACCTGGAGCCTGTTTCCGATTCTGTGTCTCCCTCTCTCTCTGCCCCTCCCCCATTCATGCTCTGTCTCTCTCTGTCCCAAAAATAAATAAACGTTAAAAAAATCAAAAGAAGTTCATTGAAACAGATACTTTTTAAGATCTCTTCTAGCTCAAACATTTTATAATGTATAAAAAAAAAAAATCTCCAGGGCCTGGGTGGCTCAGTCAGTTGAGTGTCTGACTTAGGCTCAGTTCATGATCTCACAGTTGGTTCGTGAGTTCGAGCCCCACATTGGGCTCTGTGCTGACAGTTCACAGCCTGGAAACTGCTTCAGATTCTGTGTCTCAGTCTCTGCCCCACCCCACTCATGCTCTGTCTCTCTCAAAAATAAACATTAAAAAAAATTTTTTTTTTAAATTCTCAAACTCTTTCTCTGACTTCTCACTGCTTTAAAACTATTCACATGTCCTATCTGCCATTTAGGATCTTCCCCATTTGAATCCCAACTTCCCTTTATAGCAAAATAGCCTGCTACTCCCCTTATATGGACCCCTTTTCCAAACAAAATAAACAGCAAAGACAACAAAGATTGATAATATCTGATTGGAATATCATCCCTAGTGTAGATGTGGAGAACTCAACACACTCACTGTTAGTGAGAAGACAAATTGATATAACTTATAGAAAGTAATTTGCCTATAATGCTTATTGCACTATTGTTTTTAATCCTGTACATAATAAGTGTGTGTGTGTGTGTGTGTGTGTGTGTGTGTGTGTGTGTGTATTATTATATATATAACCTAAACATCCAGTAATAGGGGACTGACAGAATAAATTGTAGTGCATTCACATAGTGCATTATTCTGGAGCCACTGAAAATAATGAAATAGCTATGGATGTCCAAACATGTAAAGATATTCAGGTTACATTCTTAAATTAAAAAAAAAAAAAGTCAGGGTGCCTGGGTGGCTCAGTCAGTGAAGCATCTGACTTCCACTCTCCTAGTGATCTCCCCAGTTCGTGAGTTTGAGCGCCATATCAGGCTCTGCGCTGATGGTGTGAGCCTGCTTGGGATTCTCTCTCTCCTCTCTCTGCCCCTTCCCCACTTGCATACTCTCTCTCTCTCTCTTTCAAAATAAATAAACTTAAAAAAAAAGTCACCTATAGAATAATGTAGAGTGTGACATTTATTCATTCAATTGAGCACCTTCTGTGTACTAAGCTCCATTGTATGCACGAGGCTTATAATGATGTATGTCAAGATATAGTCATAGGTGATCCCTGACTCATGAAGCTTGCAGGTCTGTATGTATGTGTATAACCAGGTAAGCATGGCTATAAAGATTTTTGTTTCTATAGGAAATAATTACAATTAGAGATAAGGATGGGGTGGAGGGAGACCATCACTTTTTACTTCATACACTTTGGTTATACTTTTTACGATAAATATGTATTTTTATTTATTTTTAATTTTTTTAATGTTTACTTTTTGAGAGAGAGAGAAACAGACAGAGCATGAGCAGGCGAGGGGCAGGGAAAGAGAGGCAGACACAGAATCCAAAGCAGGCTCCAGGCTCTGAGCTGTCAGCACAGAGACTGACACAGGGTTCGAACTCGTGAATTGTGAAATTATGACCTGAGCTGAAGTTGGATGCTTAACTGACTGAGCCACCCAGATGCCCCAAATATGTGCTTTTAAAGAGTTAATCATTGTGCTTGCTTCAGCAGCACATATATTAAACTGGAAAGATACAGGGAAGATTAGCACGGCCCCAGCACAAGGATGACCTGCAAATGTGTGAAGCTCCCATATTAAAAAAAATTTTTTTAATTAAAAAAATTAAAAATTAAAAATTAATTATTTATGTGCCTCATGAGTGTCTTTTTATCCATGAAGTAGTGAAAGGGTTAATTTCACTACAGTTAATGAAATGCAGGCATATAGGCATGCCTGTTTGAATTTTTTGTCATCCAAAATTCTTCCACTTAGTGCCACACTGTTTAGAAAAAAATCATATTTTCTTTTTTCTACATTTTCTAAACTTCCTTCAATTGCCATATATTACTGTGCTAATGGAGAGGGGATCCCAGAATTAACATAGGAAAAATCCACAATACACCATCATTCTTTCCACAGAACCATAAAAACCTAGAACCAAAAGAGACTGGAAGTCATTCAATTCCATCTTCCTAGTAATCAAGAAATTTTTTGGAAAAAAAAGTGGAGCTTTTTTTTCCTTAAAATAGATTTTTTCCTTAAAAAGTGGATTTTTTTTCCTTAAAAAAGAATTTTTGCCTTAAAAAAAAAAGAAAGTATTTTGCAACATCCATGACATCCTATCTTTATGGTAATTAAAGAGCTGATGTGATAAAATTAATTCCTGCTTTGCAAAGACACTGCTAAAAGAATGAAAAGAAAATCTACAGACTGGGAGAAAATCTTTGCAAAGCACGTTATTTGTTAAAGGACTAATATCTAAAGTATGCAAAGAACTCTGGAGTGCCTGGCTGGCTCAGTCAGTGGAGCATGTGACTCTTGATCTCAGGGCTGTGAGTTAGAGCCCCAGACTAGGTGTAGAGATTACTTTAAAAAAATTAAAAATCTTAAAAACATATGTGAAAAGAATATTTAAAACTCAACAATAAGAAAGCAAAGAACTCTATTAAAAGATGAACAAAAGTTTTGAATAAATACCTCACCAAAGAAGCTATACAGATGGCAATTAAACATATGAAAAGATGCCCAACACCACATATCATTAGGGAGTTGCAAATTAAAATAGGGAAATACTACCACACACCTATTAGAGCCAAAATCCAAAATACCGACACTAAATGCTGGCAAGGATGTAGAGCAACAGGAACTTTCAATCATTGCTAGTGAGAATGCAAAATGGTATAGCCACTTTGGAAGACAGTTTGGCAGTTTCTTACAAAATTAAACATACTCTTGCTATATGATTCAGCAGTTGCATTCCTTGGTATTTACTCAAATGAATTGAAAACTTAAGTCCACACCAAAACCAAAAATGTACTGGGTGTTTACAGCAACTTTATTTATAATTGGCAATCTTGAAAGGAACTGAGATGCCCTTCAATAGGTGAATGGATAAACATACTTTCGTATTCATATAATGGAATATTATTCTGTGCTATAAAGAAATAAGCTATGAAGCCATGAAAAGACACAGAGGAATCTTAAATACATTTTGTTAAGTGAAAGAAACCAATCTGAAAGGGCTACAAACTATATGACTACAACTGTATGACATTCCAGAAAATGCAAAGCTATAGAAAAAGGTCAATGGTTGTCAGGAGTTGAGAGGGAGGGAAGGATAGATAAATGGGTAGAACACAGGGAATTTTTAGGGCAGTGAAATGACACTATTATGATACTATAATGGTGGATACATGTCATTATACATTTGTCAAAACTCATAGAATGAACTACCTAAAGAATGAACACTAATGTAAACTGTGGACTTTAGTTAATAATAATGTATCAATATTCACTTGTCAGTTGTAACAAACATACCAACTAACACACAATGTTAATAATAGGGGACACTGGGGTAGAGGAGACCTGGGGAAAGGAGTATATGGAAACTATATTTTCTGCTCAGTTTTCTTAAACCTAAAAATGCTCTTTAAAAAATCTATTAATTTAAAAAATGCTAATGTATTTAAAAAATTTTTTTTCGTGTTTATTTATTTTTGAGAGAGATACAGAGTGTTAGCAGGGGAAGGGCAGAGAGAGAGGAAGACATAGAATCTGAAGCAGGCTCCAGGTTCTGAGCTGTCAGCACAGAGCCCGACAAGGGGCTCAGACGTACAAGCTGTGAGATGATGATCTGAGTCGAACTTGGCCACTTACCTGACTGAGCCACCTAGGCGCCCCCCAAATGCTAATGTTTTAAATATATTTGAAATGGTAGACATTCCTTCCATTGCTTTTTAAAAATCTTAAAAAAAAATCTTTTTAGGAAGAGAGAGAGTGAGAATAGGGGAGAAGGGGTGAAAGAGAGAGAGAGAGAGAGAGAGAGAGAGAGAGAGAATCCTAAAAAGGCTCCATGCTTAGCACCCAACACAGGGCTCAATCTCACGACCTGGGATCATGACCTGAGCTGAAACAAAGAGTTGGACACTCAACTAACTGCGTCACCAAGGTGCCCCTCTTTCTATTGCTTTTAGCTTCCTTTTCTTTTTTTCTTGTTTTTAAATTTGAAGTCCAATCTCAGGGGCACTTGGCTGGCTCAGTTGGAAGAACATGCAACACTTGATCTCAGGGGTGTGAGTTCGAGCCCCACATTGGGTATAGATATTACATAAACAAACAAACAAACTTTAAAGAAAAAAAGAGCCCAGTGTCATTTTGGCTGTTTGCATTTAACTTGTACAATGAAAGGTGACTGATTAAATTATAAGAAGTTACAAACTTTATACAGGTAACTACAAAAAGAACAAGGATTATGTAAACATAAACCATAATGGTTTTATCAAAATATTCCCATTCTATTCTGAATGGACTCCCAGAATACAAGCAATCTTTGGTGGCTCAGATTTTCATGATGAATCATGGCACAAAAGAGGAAAATATAGTAATAATCTTATACTGAACATGTCCATCATGGTATGTCTGAAAGCTCTTTCCAAGGGTAACTTTGCCCAAAGTCCCTGCTAAGGGAGCAATCTAGGCTGTCAGAGTTTTACTCTGTATTACCACTCATCCTTGCCTTGCCACAGTTTATTAAACCAGCATCAGGCACCAGACCATTTCTAGAGAAAAACCAAAGATAGAGTCAGTATCTTGAGGAGGAAGTTAGAGCTGAACTATAGGAGATCATGTCAAACTAAAATTATAAGGAAACAGAAACCATAAATAAGCAGAAGGTAGGAGGAATCCACTTACTACATTCATCATTCCACGAACACATTTTGAGCACCAATTATGTGCCAGGCACTAAATTAAGCACTAGGAGAATAAAGCAGAAATATACCTCTTGCCTTCATGGAAATCACAGCTAAGTGAGAAAAATACAGAATAAATAAGGAAACAAAATATTTATAAAATATGATAAATGCAAAGAAGAAATTAACATAATATAGTGTTACAGAATGACAGGAAGGAGGACCTATTAGGCTGGTCAAGGAAGGCCTTTCAGAGGAAGTGACGTATAAACCAAGATCTGAAAGAGTAAACCAAGGGAAGTGAGGAATAAAAGGGAGCTGGAAGAATATTTCAATGAATAGCATGTGCGAAAACTCTGAGAGAAGAAAGAGCTTGGTCTTTCCTGAAAGGAAGCCAGTGTGGCCAAGCATATTTGGTAAAGAAGATAATGGCTCAAGATGAATTTTGAGAAGTTGATAGGAGCAGAGCTAAATTATGCAGGACTATGTAAGTGCAATGGGACACCATTAAATTTTTTCACATGTTTAGGAACAAAATAGATATTGGGGGATGATGATAGAGGTGGAACCAGCTAAGGATGAAGTTACTTGGACGAAGGTATTGCAGAAGAAGTAGAAAGAGGTGGGACATATTCAACAGTGTATTTTGAACCCAGTTTGCCAAGGACCAAGTAGTGGACTGAAAGTAGGGAGTTAAGGGGAAAATTGATGGATGTTGATGCCATTTCCTGAGTTGAGGAATTCTGAGAGAATAAGATTTCAGGAGAGTATCAGTTAAGAATCAACCAGGGAAGCAGAAGCACTATGAGTATTATGGAGTAAGGAGTTTATTATAGGAATAAGAATTCATATGATGGGAGAAGAATAGGAAGCAATGGTTCAAAAGGGAAAGTTGGAGGATGAGGGCTGAGTCACTAACCAGCCCTCCTGAAGCCTGGGTGAATAAGGGAGACATTGAAGGGGAATATAGGAAGCTGGGCACATCCAGTTGCTGGAGTGGGGTCATGAAGGAGAACTAGTGGAGAGCTATAGGGAAGGATGTTCTGTGGCCTGTGGCAGGCCTGGAGTCACTGTTGGTTAGTAGGATTAACAGTTGGGAAAAAGAGTTGGATGCAGACCAGGGGAGGCTGAGACTAAACTGAAACCAAACAGAACCTTTGCATCTGTTTTTCACTACATTTAACAAAATTCACACATTGCATTTTATTGCTTTTTTATTTCTTTCAACTAAAATTTTTTTAAGTAATCTACCCCAAGATCAAGAGTCACATGTTCTACTGACTGAGCCAGCCAAGTGCCCCTCTTTTGTTTCTTTTCACCTAGAACAAAAGTGTCCAATACGATAGCTACTAGCCGCATGTGACTATTCAACTTAATTAACATTGAATAAAATCCAAAGTTCAGTTCCTGAGTCACACTAGCCTCCTATCAAGTACTCAAAGCTACCTGTGGCTGGTGACTATGATATTGGGTAGCACTGATACAGAGCATTTCCATCACTGCAGAAAGTTCTATCAGACAGCACTAATCTATGAGCAATCACTCGCATTTTCAATTATCTTGTTATAAGAGTATTTATTTTCTTTTAATGTTTATTTATTTTTGAGAGAGAGAGAGAAAGCAAGTGGGGGAAGGGCAGAGAGAGAATGGGACAGAGGATCTGAAGCAAGGTCTGCGCTGACAGCAAAGAGCCTGATGTGGAGCTTGATCTCATGAACTGTGAGATCATGACCTGAGCTGAAATCAAGAGTTGGATACTTAACCAACTGAGCCACCCAGGTGCCCTTGCCTTTGTTTGTTTGTTTGCTTTTTAAATGTTTATTTATTTTTGAGAGAGACAGAGACAGAGAGAGTGTGGGAGGGGCAGAGTGAGAGGGAGACAGAAGATCTAAAGTGGGCTCTGTGCTGACACACAGTCTGTGCCACCCAGGTGCCCCTGTTTTGGTTTTTAAGATGGCAGAAGCATATTTATATACCTGTGGATAGAATTCAGTAGAAAGAAAAAGATGGAGGATACAGGAGAGAGAAGAGTTAACAAAGGAGTAAGGTTTTTGAGAAAACAAGAGTGAAAACAGTAGATATAAATAGTAGAAAGGGAGGGATTAGGCCAATGGGAAGCAGGAAGAAAAGAGACCAAAAATTCAGAGATGGACAAAAGATACTCTGAGAAAGAAAGACCATACACAGCAAGAGAGAAGACACAGAGTTGTCAGTCCCTTGAGCCTCCTGGGTCCTGTTGTCTCCCCAGGTCCAATTCTTGTGAGTGCTGACTGGACAATCAGTCTATCACTGAGTCTCAGATTCTTCAGTTCTACCCCGTGCCCCCAATGCTCATTCCCCTCCCATGTATCCTTCATGTAACAATCTATTTGGCTAAACTGAGTTCCTTGATCAAGCACAAAAGGGCCCTATTTGAATACTATCTAAGATTTAACACTTTATATGAATCCGTTGCATTACTTTGTCTATTTCTTCATCATAGCTGGTAAAATATGACATAATTTACTAGTTGTTTTTCTCCTTGTCTATGCATAGTGATTAGTGAAGTGGTAGAAAGGCCAGCAAGAAAAGTGTGAGGAAATATGGGGTGCCTGGGTGGGTCAGTCCGTTGAGCATCTGACTGAATTTCAGCTCAGATCATGATCTCATGGTTTGTGAGTTGGAGCCCTGAGTCCAGCTCTGCGCTAATAGTGTGGGGCCTGCGTGGGATTCTCTCTCTCCCTCTCTCTCAAAATAAATAAATAAACATTAAAAAAAAAAAAAAGAAGCATGAGGAAATAAAAGTCCTAGGTAACTGGGTCACAGAATCTTCCAATAAGAGAAAGATCATCATATAGTTTATCAGACTACTAACTTGTATATCTTCAGTTTTGTTTGCATTTTAAATATATTTATTATTTTTTTCTTATAAAAAATAATATATGCTCTTAATGAGAATTCAAGCGTTAAATAAATACATAAAATAGAACTAAAAATGTCCTAGAACCTCATTTTTAGGGACAATTACTGTATAAAAATACAATTTTCTGATTTTTATCTCTCCAGATACTAATATTATATTCATATATTTGACAATAATTGTCTCATACCATATGTGTGTGTGTGTGTGTGTATATATATATATATATATATAACCGATATAAAATGCTTTTTTCACTTAATATGTGTATTTTACCTACTTTTCACATCATCACTAATTATTGCAATATTATACTCTTACAATAATAAATATACTATTATACTTCAGCTGACTGATAGGATTTCCATATATAAAGCATATGGTTTTTTCCTACAGGAACCTCTAAAATGCTTGTCCTAAAAACAAATATTAAAAACATATCCAAATGACCCTTGTACACATTACTGATGTACCAAATCTGATTAAAAATCATAGTAATATACATGACCGCATGGTCATTAGTTTCACACAAGTTCAGAGCTGCCTTGAATTTTTTTGAAGTCAGCATTTGACAATTTAGTCTTCCACAGGCTAAAGGTCAAATGTAATAGTGTAACAGCAGATTTTAGCCTCATTCCAAAGCCAAAGCCAAATTTCAGTGTAATATTCATAGCAAAATGTGTAGGCTGCAGCCAAAGCTTCACTTATAGGCAAATTTATGATGTTACGTATTTCCACTGTGGGAAAATACAGAACGATAATAAATGAACTAAGCATAACATTCCAATCAGAAATAGAGAACTATGGGGGCACCTAGGTGGCTCAGTTGGTTAAGCATCTCACTCTTGATTTTGGCTTAGGTCACAATCTTACAGTTCATGAGATTGAGCCCCACGTCCAGCTCCATTCTGGCAGCACAGAGCCTGCTTCGTTGGGATTCTTTCTCTCTCTCTCTCTCTCTCTCTCTCTCTCTCTCTCTCTCTCTCTCTTTCTCTCTCTGCCCCTCCCCTGCTTGCTCTCTCTTGCTGGTGTGCTCTCTCTCAAAATAAATAAAATAAAATAAGAAATAAAGAACTATAAAATAACATAAGGTAAAATTTAAAAAGGAAAAATGAGGGTGATGGGCACTGAGGAGGGCACCTATTGGGATGAGCACTGGGTGTTGTATGGAAACCAATTTGACAATAAATTTCATATTAAAAAAATAAATACATAAATAAAAATTAAAAAAATAAAAAGCAAAAATGAGGAAAAACAGAAAAAATTCATTGAAAAATAGGAGAAGAATGTAATTCATTTATATACCCCAAAACTATTTTTCCTTCTAAGTAATACAGACTAAAGTCAGGCAGCTTAATTGAGGAAAGAGGGTAAAAACACAATTCAGAAAATTAAGAATGATAATACAATTACATTTACAAGATTTTGTTTTTAATCATGAATACTTTATGTACTACTCCATAATGCTGCGCTGTAAGTCTGGAAATTTGATAAAATTGAACATTTCCTAGGAAAATGTGTTATCAAATAAGTGAAGTAGAAGACAGAAAAGAATTAAAAACTAAGGGAAGGGTGCCTGGGTGGCTCAGTCAGTTGATTTCTGCTCAGGTCATGATTGCACAGTGGACAGATTGAGTCCTGCATCAGGCTCCATGGTGGGCATGGAGCCTGCATGGGATTCTCTCTTTCTCCCTTCCCTGCCCTTCAAGTGTGCATTCGCTCTCTTTCTCAAAACAAATAAACATTAAAAAAAACACAACAGGAGAAATTAAAAAGATAAAGAATTAACTCCTCAAAGGGTTTTGGGCTTAGATAGTTTGAAGAGTGGATTCTTTCATGAAAAATACAATTATACGTTATAGAAATGGTTACATAGAATGGAAAAAGAAAGTCTCTTAGTTCATTTTATAAAATCAGCATAAACTTTGATTTAAAACCTGACAAAGCACACACACACAAATTCAGAACAATTTCCACCATTAAAGAAATGTAAAAATCCTAAATAAAACAAGTACTTGCAAGTTAAATTCTCCAATTGGTTAGAAACATGGTCAAGTTTATCCTCAAACACCTGATCTAATACATCACATCAAGAGGTCAAATAGATCATTGCGACAGATGCCTAAAATGCATATGAAGGGGCACCTGGGTGGCTCAGTTGGTTGAGCATCCAACTTTGGCTCTGGTTGTGATCTCACGGTTTGTAAGTTTGAGCCCTGCATTGGGCTCCATTGCTTCGGATCCTGTCCCCCTTTTTCTGCCCCTCCCTCTCAAAATAAATTAACATTTAAAAAAGGCATATGATAAAAATAAAACCTACTTTCGAGTTTTGTTTTGTTTTGTTTGAGCGAGAAAGAGCGAGAGCATGAGCAGGGGAGGAGAAGAGAGAGAGGGGGACAGAATCCCAAGCAGGCTCCACAAAGTCAGTGTGCAGAGCCCCATGTGGGGCTGGAATTGTCCAAACTGTGAGATCATGACCTGAACTGAAATCAAGAGTTGGACGCTTAACTTACTGAGCCACCCAGGTGCCCCTGAGTCTTTTTAAAAAGTAATCTCTGTACCCAGGCTGGGGTTCAGAGTCACAACCCCAAGATCAATAGTTGCACACTCTACCAACTGAGCCAGCCAGGAGCCCCCTATATTTGAGTTTTATTTTTTATTTTTAAATTTTTTAAAAATTTGCTTTAATGTTTATTTTTGAGAGAGAGAGAAAAAGAGAGAGAGAGAGAGAGAGAGAGAGAGAGAGAGAGAGAGACAGAGCATGAGTGGGGAGGGGGGCAGAGATAGAGGGAGACACAGAAACTGAAGCAGGCTCCAGGCTCTGAGCTGTAAGCACAGAGCCTGATGCAGAGTTCGAACTCACAAGTTGTGAGATCATGACCTGAGCCGAAGTCAGACACTTAACCAACTGAGCCACCCAGATGCTCCTTAAATTCTTTTTAAAGTTTGTTTATTTGAGAGAGAGAGAGAGAGAGAGAGAGAGAGAGAGAGAGAGAGAGAGATGGACCGTGCACAGGGGAGGGACAGACAAGGGAGAATCCCAACGGGACTCCACTCTGACAGCATAGAGCCTGATGTGGGGCTCGAACTTATGAACTAGGACATCATGATCTGAGCCAGTCAGATGCTTAACAAAGTGGGCGCCTTTTGAGTTTTCATAATAATAAACCAGAAAGTGAATAAAAATTCCTTAATGGGGCGCCTGGGTGGCGCAGTCGGTTAAGCGTCCGACTTCAGCCAGGTCACGATCTCGCGGTCCGTGAGTTCGAGCCCCGCGTCGGGCTCTGGGCTGATGGCTCAGAGCCTGGAGCCTGTTTCCGATTCTGTGTCTCCCTCTCTCTCTGCCCCTCCCCCGTTCATGCTCTGTCTCTCTCTGTCCCAAAAATAAATAAATGTTGAAAAAAAAATTAAAAAAAAAAGATAATAAAAAATACTTTCATGAAATATAAGAAATATCACAGTTAACACTGAAATACTAGTATTTCTGTTAAAGTACAGAATACAAAGGGGATCCTGCCCTTACCAGTATTTAACAAGTTTAGGAGGGTTGCCTTGGTGGCTCAGTCGGTTGAGCGTGACTCTTGATCTCAGCTCAGGTCATGATCTCAAGGTTGGTGGGTTTGAGCCCCACATCGGATTTTGTGCTGACAGCCTGCTTGCAGTTCTCTCTCTCCTCTCTCTCTGTCCCTCTCCCTGCTTGTGTGTGCACTTTCAATTTCTCTCTCAAAATAAATAAAGAAAAATTAAAGAAAAAAACAAGTTCTGGAAATTCTAGCAATAAAGTGAGATGTGAAACAAACAAGAAGCATAACTGTAGAAAAGAGAAAATACATACATTATTATTTACATATAAGGTTGTGTACATCTATAACTAAAAGATCAATACAGCAGCCAGATAAGAAAGCCATCACCAATTCTATTAGATTTCCTATATGCCAGCAATACCTGGTAATAAAAATATGGTGGGAAAGACTTCAGATTCACAATAATAAAACTTTACACATGTGTGTGTATTCACACACACATACACAAACATATATAAAATGCATATAAAAAAATAAAACATATAAAAACATATAAACATCCCTTTAAAAACATATAAACATCCCTTTTAAACATATAAAAATCCCTTTAAAGGGATTGTGAAGATCATATATCAGGAAAATTATAAAACTTATATTCAGTGCTCTAAAAATAAGACTTGTATGGGGCGCCTGGGTGGCGCAGTCGGTTAAGCGTCCGACTTCAGCCAGGTCACGATCTCGCGGTCCGTGAGTTCGAGCCCCGCGTCAGGCTCTGGGCTGATGGCTCAGAGCCTGGAGCCTGTTTCCGATTCTGTGTCTCCCTCTCTCTCTGCCCCTCCCCCGTTCATGCTCTGTCTCCCTCTGTCCCAAAAAAAAATAAATAAAAACGTTGAAAAAAAATTAAAAAAAAAATAAATAAAATAAGACTTGTATGAATGGAGAGATATAGAGATATATATTCTAAATGAGGTTGACTATTGTAAAAATTATCAATAGTTCCTAAATAGATTTGGGACAATAAGCCTCTGGAAATGAAGTTAATATATGTCGAGGATTTTAAAAGGAGTATGTTATTTAATGCAGTAATAATTTTGCTTCTAGGGCTTTATCTGAAGAAAATAATCACAGACGTTGAAAAAGATTTAAGTACAATGAGATGCATATATAATAGTGTAATATATTTTACTTAGAAAATAGAAAATATGTGGGGCACCTGGCTGGCTTAGTCAGTAGAGCATCTGATTTTTTTTTCAAAAAAAATTTTTTTTAAATGTTTATTTTTGAGAGAGAAACAGATTATGAACGGGAAAGGGACAGAGAGAGAGAGAGACAGGAATTGGAAACAGGCTCCAGGCTCTGAGCTGTCAGTACAGAGCCCATTGCGGGGCTCGAACTCACAAACCTTGAGATCATGACCTGAGCCGAAGCCAGACGCTTAACCACCTGAGCCACCCAGGCGCCCCTCAAAATTTTTTATTAAAATTTTTTTTAATGTTTATTTTATTTTATTTTATTTTATTTTATTTTATTTATTTATTTATTTTTATTTTTTTTAACATTTATTCATTTTTGAGACAGAGAGAGACAGAGCATGAACGGGGGAGGGTCAGAAAGAGAGGGAGACACAGAATCTGAAACAGGCTCCAGGCTCTGAGCTGTTAGCACAGAGCCCCACGCGGGGCTCGAACTCACAGACCGCGAGATCATGACCTGAGCCGAAGTTGGATGTCCAACCGACTGAGCCACCCAGGCGCCCCTGTTTATTTTATTTTTGAGAGAGAGAGACAGAGCGTGAGCAGGAGAGGGGCAGACACAGAATCTGAAGCAGGCTCCGGTCTGTCAGCACTGGGCCCTACGTGGGGCTCGAACCCATGAACTGTGAGATCATGACCCAAGCCGAAGTTGGACGCTTAATTGACTGAGCCATGCAGGCACCCCTCAAATTTTTTTTTATGTTTACTTATTTACTTTGAGAGAGAGAGAGAGAGAGAGAGCGCGCACAAGCTGGGGAAGGGCAGAGAGAAGGAGAGATAGAATCCCAAGCAGGCTCCATGCCATTTGTGCAGAGCTCAATGCAGGGCTCAAACTCACAAACCATGAGATCATGACATGAGCTGAGATCAAGAGTTGGATGCTTAACCAACTCGGCCACCCAGGTGCCCTAGAGCATTTGACTCTTGATCTAGAGGTTGTGAGTTTGAGACTCATGTTGGGTGTAGATATTACTTAAAGGAAAAGAAAAAAAAAGAAAAGGAAAAGAAAAAAAAAGGAAAAGAAAAAAAAGAAAAGAAAAGAAAAGAAAAAAGAAAAGAAAAGAAAGGGAAAGGAAAGGAAAGGAAAGGAAATAGGAAATGTGTTTATAATTCAATGCAACATTATTTATTGAGCACTTCCTATATGCCAGATTCTGTGCTCAACAATAGAGGATCAGATAAATAAAATAGTCATTGTCGCTTCCCTCACAAGACCAAAGTCAGCTGAGCAGTTATACAATATGGTGATGAATTCAATGCTAGGAGAAAGGATTATACTGGATCCTTTAGAAGAGTGACTCACCTGAACTTAGGGGGTCAGAGAAGGATTCCCAAAAAGGTGATGTCTATACTAGATCTTTAAGACTGAGTAGGTGTTATCTAAGTGAAGAGATAAAGAAAGAAGATTACAGGCTGAAAGAAGGCATATGCAAGCACTCAAGGGTAAGAGAAACATGGTGCCTTCTAGAAATTGAGAAAAGTTCATTGCAGTTAGAATGCAAAGTGCTGGGGCACCTGGGGGGCTCAGTCGGTTAAGTGTCTCACTCTTGATTTCAGCTCAAGTCATGATCTCACTGTTCTTGACATCGAGCCCCACATGGGGCTCTGTGCTAACAGCACAGAGCCTGCTTGGGATTTTCTCTCTCTGTCTCTCTCTCTCTGCCCATCCCCTGTTCCAGCAATAAATAAACTAAAAAAAAAGCAAAGTGCTTAGATAGGCAGAAGGCAGGTCTGGGAAAGGAAAATTAATATTGTAAGATGTGATAGTGAAGAGATAATCCACAACCTGATTATGAAGTCCTTTACCATCTAGAACTGAGGCTTTCACACTTTTTTGACTATGACTTAAAGAAAAAGATAGTGGGGTGCCTGGGTGGCTCATGTGGTTAAGCGTCCGACTTCAGCTCATGATCTCACCATTCGTGGGTTCAAGCCCAGCGTCATGTTCTATGCTGACAGCTCAGAGCCTGGAACCTGCTTCAGATTCTGTGTCTCCCTCTCTCTCTGCCCCTCCCCCACTGAAACTCTGTCTCTCTGTCTCTCTCTCTCTCTCTCAAAAATGAATAAACACTAACAAATTAAAAAAAAATAAAATTGTCAGTACTGGAATATTATAAAGAGAAAAAAAATTTTAAAAAGAAAAAGATATAATTCACAATGCCACCAGTTTACAAATTTCATAGATATGTATACATGAACCATATTTCATGATAATATTTTTACTATGTGCAAACACTCCTATATTTTCTATTTCATCCTCAATTTTACTTTTAAAAAATGCTGTTTGCATCCCATGAACTTACACTAAGCCTTTGTGTGAATTAGAAATAAGCATTCACTCTGGGCAGTTGCAACTTGGAGACTCCAGGCCTGGCCTTGGAGAGTGAAAAGGGCAGTGGAGGGTGTCATTATCTAAAGAAGATGCCACTTCCTCATGGTGGATGAAACTCCACAGACTTGCCCCTAACATTTGCAGAGCTTAGGGCAAGAGTACAATTAGAGGCCCACATCTTAAAGTTGTAGATCACTCTAATTTACTATTGTGTTGTTCTATTCTAAATGTGTTCTATTCTTCTAACCTGACATTTATAACTTCATAATGACCTAAAAGACCAAGTTCAAATTCAAAATTCTTAGAATCAGAGTTCAATGTTGGCATATGACTTCAATCCTGGTCCTCTTCTCTTCCTACTTCCAAGTCCATTCTATACCAAAAAGGGCCTCATTCGTATACATGTGGACTTCTTGATCCACTTGTCTTAGTTCTATTCACTATTCCCCTATCCCCCAGCAAACAGTTAGAAATAATTTCAGAATTGTTTGGACAGGGAATTCTATAGTTCTGGGTATCTGAGCCAAAATGGGATTTTTATATGAAAGTGGCATTGCCTGAGGAGCCCAAGAGTAGGGTTCTCTAAAGCCTTGCTACTCAAAATGTGGTCCATGCACCAGCAGCATGAGTATCACATGAAAGCTTGCAAAAATCCAGAATATTGGTTGGCACCTGGCTGACTCAGTCAGTAGAGTATATAACTCTTATCTAGGGGTTGTGAGTTTGAGCCCCACATTGAGTGTACAGATTACTTAAATAAAATCTTTGGGGTGCCTGGTGGCTCAGTCTGTTAAGCATCCAACTTAAGCTCAGGTCATGATCTCACGGTTTGTGAGTTAGAGCCCTTTATCAGGGTCTCTGCTGTCAGAGCAGAGCCTGCTTCAGATCCTCAGTCTCTCCCTCTCTCTCTGTCCCTCCCTCACCTGCCCCCCCCCCAAGTAAAAATATAAAACTTAAAATAAAAATAAAATAATTAAAAAAAAATGCAGAATCTTGGGCCTTATGCTAGACCAACAAAATCAGAATCTGTGGTTTAACAAGACCTCCCATTGATTTGCATGCACTTTAAATTTAACACTACTACAAATCAAGCAGGCCAGGGTAGGGGCCTCTCCCAGGTCTAAGGTCAGTATCATACCACATGTCAGGGTGTGGTATGCAGGGCAAAGAAGGGCAGGTAGGGTGCAAGCTGGATTTCAGATCCTTTTCTCTTCCTTGAGCATCCTTGTGTAGAGTGCAACTGTAGGGTAAGGTTTTGACAAATTTCAGAAAGGCTTTAAACAAGAAAATGACTTAATAATGTTTATAATTTAGTTCATACTTGCTGTAGGATGGATTGGTGAAGAGCAACCTGAGCTGGCTACATAATTTGCTGGGTCTAGGACAAAATATATATGTAGGGCTTCTTGTTGAAAAAAGCAGGAGAAATGTGTTATAGGTAATAAAATATAAACCTTTTTTCATTCTTCTGCAGTCTTTTTCTTCATTTGTCATGGTACTTTCTATTTGTTATTTAACATTCTAACTAGAGAAAAATTAAAAATTTAAATTATTAGCATAAATTTTACCATTCATCTTTATATTGTGCAAAGTCAGTTTTAGATGCAAATATAAGAACAGTCAACTCATGAAGAATCATTGAAATTATGGGGCGCCTGGGTGGCGCAGTCAGTTAAGCGTCCGACTTCAGCCAGGTCACGATCTCGCGGTCCGTGAGTTCGAGCCCCGCGACAGGCTCTGGGCTGATGGCTCAGAGCCTGGAGCCTGTTTCCGATTCTGTGTCTCCCTCTCTCTCTGCCCCTCCCCCGTTCATGCTCTGTCTCTCTCTGTCCCAAAAATAAATAAACGTTGAAAAAAAAAATTAAAAAAAAATAAAAAATAAATTAAAAAAAAAATAAACATAAAAAAAAGAATTTCAAGATGGCAACTTCAGAACATAAAACCAAGTGAAGGGCTCTTTTGAGTGAAGATTCTGCATGACTGCACAAGTCATCTGCCCCTGACACTGGCCCTAAGAGCAACGACAGAGGAAGGAGACAAATAAAGAGGATGGTGTAATAATTGAGATGAAAGAAGATTGTGGCTGATCCTAAGGAGTAGCCTTGAAAATGAGGGAAAGCAGAGTGTCAAGAAATATTTGGACACCCAGACCAGTAGCATGTGTAGATTGCTTGGTGGTAGAGGGATAAGGGAAAGGGAAGTGAGGAATAAGTTCATGGTATGGTTTTGGCAATGGGAAGAATGGAAATGTTGTTTTCTGGGAATGTTAGAGAAAGAACTGGAATGGAGGGATGGGAAGGAGGTTAAAAATGTTAGTCTGAGGTACATGTATCATATGTTAGTGATGTTTATAGACAGGATATTCAGATCTGAATCTCTGGAGAGAGATATGAACCAGAGTTATTGACTTGGAACTATAGTTATTGATTTGCTTAGGAAGAGTGTGCAAAGTAAGAAAAGAAAAGGACCCAGCATACTATCTTGAGGGACATCAACATGTATATATATGGAAGAAACATCTTCAAAACAATCTGAGAAGGACGAGCCCTGCATTGGGCTCTGTGCCAACAGCTCAAAGTGTGGAGCCTGCTTCCCATTCTCTGTCTCCCTCTCTCTCTGCCCCTCCCCCACTTGTGCTCTGTCTCTCTTTCTTTCAAAAATAAGTAAACATTTAAAAAAATTAAAAAAAAGAATCTGAGAAGGAACAGTCACAAAATGTGGAGAAAATATAGGAAAGAATAGCTTTTCAGACACCAAATGAAAAGAGAATTTCAGGAAGATAGAATGGTCAACATGGTCAGATACTGCTGACAAATCAAGCAAGGAGGGATTTAAGGTTCCCCTGGCTTTAATGACAAGTTCATCTGGGGACCTTGGCAAAGGGAATTTCAGTGGAATGGGGAGGAGAAAGGTGAGAATACAAAGGGTGAAGTGTGAGTAGAAGATCAATATATAAAGCAAGTATAGATGACTATTTTAAGAAATTTGGCTGTAAACAAGGAGCAAGGAATAACTGGTCAGTTAGAAAGGAACACGAAGGCCAGGGATATTTTAATTTCTGCATAAAAAGATACTGGACACTTAAAGTTGGGAGGAGCCAGGAGAGAGGGAGAAGTCAAAGATAGAGGAGAAAGAAGGGATTATTTTGATATGCAGGTTTTTAATGTTTATTTCTTTCTGAGAGAGAGAGAGACAGAGCATGAGTGGTGGAGGGGAAGAGAGAGAGGGAGACACAGAATCGGAAGTAGGCTCCAGGATCTGAGCTGTCAGCACAGAGCCCAACGCGGGGCTTGAACTCACAGATGGTGAGATCATGACCTAAGCCGAAGTCGGATGTTCAACCGACTGAGCCACCCAGGTGCCCTAATATACAGGTTGTTAAGAAGGCAGGTAAGCTCCACAAACAGGCCAGGGATTGTTGCTTTGTTCACTGTTTTGTGCCTACAGCAGTATATTTGTTTCCTCAGACTGATGTAACAAAGTACTGCAAGCTGGGTGGCTCAAAACAATAGAAATTTAATGTCTTACAGCTCTGGAGGCTCGAAGTGTGAAATCAAGGTATTTTCAGGGTTATGCTCCCTCTGGAACTTTCCTTGCCTCTTCGTAGCTTCTGGTAGTATGCAGATAATCTTTGGCTTTCCTTGGCTTGCAGCTGCAGAACTTAAATCATTGCCTTCATTGCAACATGACATTCACTCTGTGTCTCTGCTTTCACATGATCATCTTCTTATGAGGACACCAGTCATATTGGATCAGGGGGTCTACCCTACTCCAGTATCACCCCATCTTAACTAATTACATCTACAATGACCCTATTTCCAAGTGAGGTCACATTCTGAGGTACTGGGGTTTAGGTCTTCAACGTGTCTCTTTTTTTGGGGAGGAGGGATATAACTTATAACAAATATAGGAAGTGTGGATTCAATATTTATTGCAAGAATGAATGTGATTTGTAGAACTGGAGGCAGAATTTGCCTTAGACCAGAGGGGGACACCATTCCATTATAATGAGATGGAAGGAAAAACTGGCTACATACAGTGCCTGGCATAAGGAAATCGTGTCAGCTGAAGTCTTTAAAATTCTCCATGAAGAGAGGGCTGAAATCTCTGAGGTGAAGGGACAGTTGAGGTAGGGGAGTGAGGAGTTGGGAGGTTTGGAGGAAAAAGTAAGTCTGAAATGGGGGAGAAAACTAACAAGGGAAAGGGTGACTGCCGAGAATCACTGAGGGGCTGGTTGAGAGTAAAGACCATGAATATATAATGGCATAAATCTGCCTGGCTGTATCATTTTTTTTTTAAAAATGTTTATTTATTTATTTTGAGAGAGAACATGCGTGAACAGTGGAGTGGGGCAGAGAGAGGGAGAGAGAGAATTTCAAGCAGGCTCTGCACTGTCCTCAGAGTCCTATGGGACCCCATGAACCGTGAGATCTTGACCTGAGCCAAAATCAAGAGTGAGATGCTTAGTCGACTGAGCCATCCAGGTGCCCTGGGAGAGTCCCCAGCCCTGCTATGCGATTTTTGCAGCAGGGCAAATGGCTGGGGCAAGTCAGCCATTTGGGGCATCAAATACTGTATATTTGATATACTGTAGTTCCCCCTTATCCACAGTTTTACTTTCTGTGGGTTCATTTACAATGCCTACATCATTCACTTCACTTCATCTCACATCATCATGAGAGGGGTGAGTAGGGTACAATAAGATATTTTAAGAAAGAACATGTTCACAGAAATTTTATTATAGTATTTGTTATAATTATTCTATTTCATTATTAGTTATTGTTATTTTTATTTTAAATTTTTAAAAAAGATTTTAGTTTTACTAATCTCTATACCCAATGTGGGGTTCAAACTCACAACCCCAAGATCAAGAGTTGCACACTTTACTGACTGAACCAGCCAGGCACCCCTTAGTTATTGTTGTTAATCTCTTAATGCGCCTGGTTCATAAATTAAACCTTATCATAGGTATGTATGTATGAGAAAAAAACATAGCATATATAGGGTTTGGTACTATCCACGGTTTTAGACATCCCCTGGGGGTCTTGGAAAGTATCCTCTGCAGATACAGGGAGACTATTGTATAATGAAGAGGTTCTTAATTATTTGTGCCGTGGACTACTTGCCACTCTGGTGAAGCCTATGGACCCCTTTTGAAAAAAATATTTTTAAGGGCATACAACAAACTACATAGGATTACATATAAAGTCTTACATTAAAATACAGTTATAAAACTATTTAAACAAATTAAATGTATGCTATAGTAATGTAGGTGTGCCATGGCCTGAATGTTAGTGTTCCCCCAGAACCCAAATGTCATAATCGTCACACCAATATGATGGTGTTAGGAGGTTGAACCTTTGGGAGATGATTAGGTCATAAGGGTGGAGCCCCCTCTTATAAAAGAGACCCAGGGGCATCTGGGTGGCTCAATCAGTTAGGCATTCAACTTTTTTCTTGTTTTCATTTTTAAGGACAATTTTTAACAAAATGGGGAAAAATCTTTGAAGTTATCTCTACCACACAGATGTATGCTAACTTGGCAACTAGAAGACATTGGTCAGAAATTTTACACTTGGAACTGTAGTTTTCTTTTTATTCATGGAGGAAAATTTGTCATCACAGAAAGAGTCATAATCTGGATAAAGTGAATGAATATATAGTTTACTTTCAAATTGAAGAGTAACTGACAACATGATTTTTAACCTTCTCTTTTAAAAAATTTTTCTCACATTTATTTATTTTTAAGAGACAGAGAGACAGAACACGAGTAGGGGGAGAGGGCAGAGAGAGAGGGAGATACAGAATCCGAAGCAGGCTCCAGGCTCTGAGCTGTCAGCACAGAGCCTGACCCGGGGCTTGAACCCACGAACTGTGAGATCATGACCTGAGCCAAAGTTGGACACTTAACCAACTGAGCCACCCAGGCGCCCCTAACCTGCTCTTTTTTTCAAGACTGATCACTACCAATTAACAATATTGTTGTCAATGCTATTAATAATGCTGTTAGTAAAATTAGAACACTGAATGAAAAGATTTGATTATGGGATTTTGCTTAAGATTTGATTATTTGATTATCATGACTTATGTGCATCAGAACCCCAATCCTTTATTTGGGGGGATTTCCCACTTTAAGAATCTCGGAATTGACATTTGGATGCATTTGCTCTGAATATTGAATTGGGAGAAACTGACGCAATGAAGCAGGGACCACAGAAAACTCATTTTGATGGTGGTGGCAGACGATGTAGTGATGTCAAGACCAGCAACATTCAGAAGAATGAACCTGGACTACTTTCTTATGCCATACACAACAATAAATTCAAAGTGGATGAAAGACCTAAATGTGAGAGAAGAAACCATCAAAATCCTATAGGAGAAAACAGGCAGCAACTTCTTTAACCTCAGCCACAGCAATTTATTTGACATGTCTCCGAAGGCAAGGGAAATAAAAGCAAAAATGAACTATTGGGATCTCATCAAGATAAAAAGCTTCTGCACAGTGAAGGAAACAATCATCAAAACTAAAAGGCAACCAACGGAATGGGAGAAGATATTTGCAAATGACATATCAGATAAAGGATTAGTATCCAAAATCTAGTACACACAAAACAAATAAGCCAGTGGTGAAATGGGCAGAAGAAATGAATAGACCCTTTCCCAAAGCGTCCATCTCTTGATTTCTGCTCAGGTCATGATCTCACAGTTTGGTTCATGGGTTCAAACCCTGCATTGGGCTCTGCACTGACAGTGCGGAGCCTGCTTGGGATTCATGCCTCTCTCTGTCCCTCCCCCACTCTCATGTGCACTCTCTCAAAAATAAATAAATGTTAAAAGAGAGAGAGAGAGAGAGACCCCAAAGAGCTCCCTCACTCCCATCCATTATGTGAGGATATAATGAGAAACTGTGACCCAGAAGAGTGCTCTCACCCACCCATGCTGGCATACTGGATCTTGCACTTCCAGCCCCTATAACTGTGAGAAATAAATTTCCGTCGTTAATAAGCTACCTAGTATGTGGTATATTGTTATAGCAGCCTGAATGGACTAAGATAATGTGCTTCCTTGCATTAAACAAGATCTAGTGGCAGGCTTAAAAAGGACCATAATTCCTAGGTAGAAATAAGCATAAATAAAATTTTTTAATTATTTGTATATGATAGTAACTGAAATGCAATGTGTATAAAAATAGCTGTGTTTTCTATTGGTGATAAATTCATAGATACTGCTAATAGTTCTCTGGTATATTGCCTACTTTTGTTATTGAAATAAACATTACGTTTCAGTTGATTCTTCATGAAACTGAAGATAATAGCTTTTTCCCTACCCAAGTTCATAGACCCCTTGATTTCCATCATGGCTCCTTGAAGGCCAGTAGATCCCAGGTAAGAGTGCTGGGTGTAGAGAGGAGAAAATGGAAGAAATCAAAGAACTGAGAAACCAAATTGTTAAGACACTGATGTGCAGACATTGGAAACAGATGATACAGAATAGCACAGCAAAGCTGGTCCTCAACTCCTCAAAATTTAATAAGGGTAAGTAAGTAGACAGTTGGAAAATAATAGCCTTAAGGCAGGACACAGGGTGGCCAGTCAGGTGGAATGAACATGAAAAAAATCAGGGGGTTGTACATAAAGATGGAGAAATAATTGTCAAGAAGTGGCAGTAGGGTGCAAGGAAGATACTGGATTTTAACTTCCACACATGAGGGAAATGGCTTCAGAAGTCTGCAAAGCGGGGCACCTAGCTGGCTCAGGTAGTAGAGCATTTGACTCTTGATCTTGGGGCTGAGTTTGAGCCCCATTTGGGTATGGAGGCTACTTAAAAAAAAAAAAAAAAAAGGATGCAAGGGGAAGTGGTGCCCTCAGGAGAGAAGCACAATTTACTTAAGGCAAGGAGCTGGAAGGTATGTATAAAAACATGGTTAAGGATGTTAGGTAGTTTCTTACCCCTATAGACTGAGCAGTGTAAAAGACTGGGAGAGAGGGTACATGATGGGGTGCAGTATGGACTAGAATGGCTGCAAATGGATGTGAGAAGATACATTATCAGAAATGTTTAATTCATGGATGGTAATATAAACCCACTATCCAGAAATAACCAGTGTAGCATTATTGTTTGGAATATTTATTGCTGTAAAATTTGTCATCATGACAAAATTCAAAGCAATCGAAATTTTCAGTCTTAGGGAATTGGTTAGTTATTGAATATCCATAAAAATGAAGTTTCCTAGATGTTGCCAGTGAGAACAATGAGTAGAAGAATTTTTAGAGGCATTGAAAATTATCACTATAGGGGCGCCTGGGTGGCTCAGTCGGTTAAGCGTCCGACTTCGGCTCAGGTCATGATCTCACTGTCCGTGAGTTTGAGCCCCGCGTCGGGCTCTGTGCTGACAGCTCAGAGCCTGGAGCCTCTTTCAGATTCTGTGTCTCCCTCTCTCTCTGACCCTCCCCCATTCATGCTCTGTCACTCTCTGTCTCAAAAATAAATAAAACGTTAAAAAAAAAAGAAAAAAAAAAGAAAATTGTCACTATAGAATATTAAGTAAAAAAAAAAATTAGGGGGACCCCTGGGTGGCTCAGTCTGTTGAGCGTCCGACTTCGGCTCAGGTCATGATCTCATGGCTTGTGAGTTCAAGCCCCGTGTCAGGCTCTGTGCTGACAGCTCAGAGCCTGGAGCTTCTTCAGATTCTGTGTCTTTCTCTCTCTCTCTGCCCCTTCCCCACTCACACTCTGTCTCTCTCTGTCTCTCAAAAGCAAATAAACATTAAAAATTTTTTTTTAATTAGGATAACAAACCATATACAGCATAACTCAAATTTTATTAAAATTTATATCTGCATACAGAAATAAATAAAACATTTTTTACAGTGGTTATCTCGGATTTGTGGAATTATTAGTTATTTTCATTTTACTCTTAATACCTTCCTTCTTTTTACATTTTTATATATTTTATAATTTTTTCTTTTTATAATTGTTTAATAGGTAAAAAAGAAAAACAAAAATATAACTTTTAGGAAATTAGATACATTTAAATACTCCAGAACCCGTGCCTAAAGTTGAAAATGTATATTTTACTTATTCTGGAAGTTCGTGTTCTGTACATCATTCTTTTTTTTTCTTCTTCTTTTTTTTAGAAAGAGCAAGTGGCATGAGAGCACATACAGGGGAGAAGGGGGAGAGAGGACAGAGGGGGAGAGAGAGAGAGAGAGAGAGAGAGAGAGAGAGAGAGAGAGAGAAAGAACCCCAAGGAGGGTCCTCGCTCAGTGCAGAGCCCAATGTGGTGCTTGATCTCACGACCCTGGGATCATGACCTGAGCCAAAATCCAGAGTCAGATGCTCAACCAACTGAGCCACCCAGGCGCCTCCATTCTTCATTCAAGTTAAAAATTGATAAGTAATTTAAATTTCTAGTAAATGGCAAACAGAAAACTGCATAGGAGACAGTTTATTTTTTTTAATTTTTAGATATTTATTTATTTTAATTTTTGAAAGAGAGAATCTTAAGCAGGTTCCATGCTCAGTGCAGAGCCCAATGTGGGGCTCAGTCCCATGACTCCAGGATGATGAACTGAGCTGAAATCAAGTGTCAGATGCTCAACTGACTGAGCCACCCAGGTGCCCCAGGAGATGGTTTCTTATATTTGGATTTCACTGGATCTAAATTTTTTTTTTAATTTTTTTTTTAACATTTATTTATTTTTGAGACAGAGAGAGACAGAGCATGAACAGGGGAGGGTCAGAGAGAGGGAGACACAGAATCTGAAACAGGCTCCAGGCTCTGAGCTGTCAGCACAGAGCCCGACGCGGGGCTCGAACCCACGGACCGTGAGATCATGACCTGAGCCGAAGTAGGCCGCTTAACCGACTGAGCCACCCAGGCGCCCCCACTGGATCTAAATTTAAGAGGTTGTATTTATTCTATATTAAGAAGAATGTTCAAAGAAATTTGGGGTACTATAATATGAATCATCTATGAAACATTTATCTAGAATAAACATTACCATGGTATTGAGCATATTTCCCTTCCTGAGATATAGCTGTTTATTGAGGTAGACAATGATACTATAGTCAGGACTGTTATCACGAGCTGACAGAAGAGTTTAAAGTGTATGAAACAAACTCATCTCCCCAAGATGCAACTGAAGTTGAAGTGATAAATCTCATGCTATTTTATTCATGTTAATAACTAGTTTTCTAGAGTTTTGTTAGACTCATTCAAGGAACTCTTTTTGGGGAGACTGGTGAGACATCTTGCAGATGTGTGACATTATTGCAAAGAATGGAGAGTGCTAATATCTTAGGGTAAATATATCACTTTTAATGGAAAAAAAATATTTAAAGCATATTTCCTGTGGAAAGTGGCTCTTTAAGTATCAGTATATCATTGACATGCCTCAAAACATCCAATCAACTACTTATATTCAGTTTGCTTCTCTTTTTCTTGATGTTAGCAGCCATTGACGATCATCACTTAGATACATTAACTCATTAGATGTTTGCAAAGTGGTGACATTCTAACTATGTCAATCTTTTTCATTTATTAACTAGAATACATCAATAAAGAGAAACTTTCTTACCTTCTATTTGATTATCTGTTACTAGAGTTGGTGTTGGAAAGTCCCTTTATTTGCCAGTTCTGAAATTGATAAATTGGTTTACCAACATCCTCTAACAGCATCAAAATCAGTTTTGTTTTGTTTTGGTATCATTATGAATTCATAGATTTGAACATATTTTATGTGTTTCTATCTATTGTAGTTATTATCCTTTGTAATAGTCTACATTACATCTTCGGATGGTAGAAGATACTCCAGGTTGGCTCCTTAGTTCTTTTAATACAATCTTAGCAGTCTTTGACAGCTTTCTTGCTCTCTGCTATAGCAAAGGTGTACCAGGTTCATCTTATACATTTCTTGCCTCAGATCTGCAATCAGTCATTTCTCCAATGCGCCTTGTTTCCTTTTAATGGTAAATGATAGAGACTACAATCTGGGCCCTAGGGGGTAGAGTTCACATGTTTTGATGCTGTGAATCACCCTTTGAGTTTCTGTTTCCTTTTTTTTTTTCTTCTTTATTTTAGAGAGAGAGAGCGTAGGGGCGGGAGGGGAAGGGGCGGAGGGAGAGAGAGAATCTCAAGCAGGCTGCAGGCTCCACACTCATCACAGGGCTTGATCCCACAACCCTGGATCATGACCTGAGCTGAAATCAAGAGTCAGATGCTTAATTGACTGAGCCACCCAGGCACCCCTCTGTTTTCTTTTACAGTCGTTCCCAATTTACTCAGAGTAAAATCTTTTCTTTTTTTTTTTTTAATTTTTAACGTTTATTTATTATTGAGAGACAGAGCATGAGCATGGGAGGGGCAGAGAGAGGAGGAGATACAGAATCCGAAGCAGGCTCCAGGCTCTGAGCTGTCAGCACAGACCTGATGCGGGGCTCGAACTCACAAACTGCAAGATCGTGACCTGAGTCAAAGTCAGACACTTAACCGACTGAGCCACCCAGGCGCCCCTAGAGTAAAATCTTTTCAATGATCCATAAGACTCTACATGAGACGCAGGTCCATTGATTTCAAAACTAGCCTAACATTTCTGGGTATATGATCAGACTCTGAGCAATGTTATTGCATTCATTTTTGAAAAAGAAATGTAATATAAGCTGAAAGTCTTCATCAGTGATGAAACTAAAAGATGAGAATTGAGATGTACCAAAGAATATAGCTTACTATTGCCTCAGAGAAGTTTAGTGAGTTTAATGTCTATGTTCTAATGTAATTAAATTGATCAACTATTGGCAACATTTTTTTTTAAATTTTTTTTCAACGTTTATTTATTTTTGGGACAGAGAGAGACAGAGCATGAACAGGGGAGGGGCAGAGAGAGAGGGAGACACAGAATCGGAAACAGGCTCCAGGCTCTGAGCCATCAGCCCAGAGCCTGACGTGGGGCTCGAACTCACGGACCGCGAGATCGTCACCTGGCTGAAGTTGGACGCTTAACCGACTGCGCCACCCAGGCGCCCCAGCTATTGGCAACATTTTTGTAAAAATGGTTTATTAAAGTGACTTGTGGGTGCCTGGATGGCTCAGTTAGTGGAGCATGTCTCTTGATCTCAGGGTCTTAAGTTTGAGCCCGACGATGGGTATAGAGTTTACTTCAAAAGTAAATAAAATCTTTAAAAAAAATATGGATTTCAAGGGCGCCTGGGTGGCTCAGTTGTTTAAGTATCTGACTTCAGTTCAGGTCATGATCATGTGGTTTGTGGGTTCGAGCTCCGCATCAGGCTCTGTGCTGACAGCTCACAGCCTGGAGCCTGCTTCGGATTCTGTATCTCCCCCTCTCTGCCTCTCACACTCTTTCTCTTTCTTTCTTTCTCAAAACTAAATTAACATTAAATTAAAAAAAAACAATATGGATTTCAGGCTACTATTGATATAGCAGGGTTAAGCTTAATCTGAGATTCAGATTTGTCTGGACTCATGAGGCTGAACCTTCCAGATTCTTAGGATGAATTGCAGGGTGAGAGTCTGCTAAGAAGAGATTAGAGATGTGGCAGAGAAAGATAGGGAAGTTCTAAACCCAAGCCTGACTACAGGCACCAGGTCTTAGTGCCATGGAAAAACATCTAGGATACGTTTTTATTTTTTATTTTGTTTTTTAAAGTAGGCTCTACTCCCAATGTGGGGCTTAAACTCATGACCTCATGACCAAGAGTTGCATGCTCTACAGACTGAGCCAGCCAGGTGCCCCTCATGGAAAAACATCTATGAAAAAAAGCTGAAGGGACTGTTTTTTGAGGGGCTTTGTGAGACAGAAGGAACAAGAAGAACTGCACAGATTTCTCTTTTATGAGGCATAGCAGTAGGAGAAGGATATGAGAATACAACACCTCTCTGGACCATGATAGTGTCAGCAAGAAAGGAGACTTTGATGCTTAGTGGGAGGCACTGGATGTATGGGGGTACCTAATAAAGGGGCCATAGTAATAGGCAGAATATCAGGAAGAGCATTGGGAGACTTATTTGTGAATACATGTGAAATACTCTAATGGGCCTCTCTGAAGGAATTTTATACGGGCTAGAGGTCCTGTGTTAACAGATGGGCAGTGAGCCGGTACAACATAATGTGATTTTACCCACTCTCACGGATTAATGAATTTTGAGGAAATTTATATTACCACTGGAAAAAACTGGGACATTACACTTATTGGACTGAATATTGGACTGAAAAAGGGATAGAAGATATTGGTTGTCATTTTGGACATTAAGTAGCTGGGTTACCTTGGGCAAATCAAAAATCTGAACTTAGACTTAGAAGGGTCTTCAAAGTTGATTAGGGCCAGCCTCCTTCCTCCAACTCACACTGACAAGAGACTATAATATGGAGGCTGCACATTCTCATATTGGGAACTCATTTTTAGGCTCGTTTGTGGATGGTCTCTTTTTATTTATTTCATTGATCTCCTTTATGCCTTCTAGAGAAACATTTAACTACTCCTTTGGGGAAGGAATTTAGTGGGGTAAGAACACCATCTCTGGACTTAGACTGCCAGATTTTAAATTCCAATTCCTTCACTTCCTATGCGACCTTCATTAGGTTACCTTTCTAAGTTTCAATTTCCTCATCTGTAAAATGTGCATACTAATAGTACCTACTGATGCTTGGATGGCTCAGTTGGTTAAGCGTCCGACCCTTCATTTCAGCTCAAGTCACAATCTCACAGTTTGTGAGTCTGAGCCCCATATTGGGCTCTGTGCTCATGGCATGGAGCCTGCTTAGGATTCTTTCTCTTCTCTCTCTGCCCCAACCCTGCTCATGTTCTTGTGTGCTCTCCCTCAAAATAAGTAAATAAACTTAAAAAAATTAATAGTACCTATCGCATCGGATTATTATTATTACTATTACCCCATCTGATACACTTTCAAATATCTAAAACTAGTCATCGTGTTTTTCATTTTTTTGATGTTTAATTATTTGGGGGGGGGGGTGCAGAGCTCAAGCAGTGGAGAGGCAGAGAGAGATGGACACAGAATCTGAAGCAGGCTTCAGGCTCTGAGCTGTCTGCACAGAGCCTGATGCAGGGCTCAAACCCACAAGCCATGAGATCATGATCTGAGCCAAAGTCAGATTCTTAACTGACTGAGCCACCCAGGCACCCCTAAAATAGTCATCATGTTTTCCCTTGACTTTCATTTCTTCAGGTTAAATATTTCCAAGATCTAAAAGATCACCCAAAATGACATGGTTTCTAGAACCTTTGTCTTCTTTTTTTTGATACTTCCTAGTTTGACACTGTTTTCTTAAATGTGGCACCAAAACTAAAAAACAATACAAAATACATTAGATGATGAAATCATTCCTTCCACTGACCTGGAACTTAACCAGCTTATATTTTAAATATCTCAATCTTAGTTTATCACATATAAAATAAATGAATACTAAATAATGCCTACCTTATCTACCTTCCAGGGTTTCTCTGGGGGAGAACCCAAGATAATATATGTCAAAGTATTGTGAAAAATAAAATGAGCTTTGAAAGTGTCAGTAACTATTTTATATTAAGCATCTTTCATTAAATAGGGAACAATATCATGATAGGTGTGACCTATCAGTTATAAAAAATGTTAAGTTAAAACTTATTGTAATCTTTTTTTTTTTTAAGTTTATTTCATTTATTTTGAGAGCGGGAGGGGAAGGGAGAGAGAGCGTGAGCAGGGAGGTGCAGAGAGAGGGAGAGAAAATCCTAAGCAGGCTCTGCTCTGTCAGCACAGAGACCTACATGGGGCTTGATCCCACAAACTATGAATCATTGCCTGAGCCAAAACCAAGAGTCAGATGCTTAGCCAACTGAGCCACCCAGGTACCCCAAAACTTACTGCAATCTTAATGTTTCTATAGAAAAAGGAAATTTTAGACTGAAATATTTAGTAAGCCTAAATAATTTGTTATATGAGGTGATTATGAAAGAAGTAATTTCATTTATATTAAAAAGTTTTTCCTGTGAAGCATAAGACCTCAGACAACATTCACTTTCTATCCAAGATAGTTTCATTTCAATTTCTGGTTTCTTTACTGATTTATTTTTATTTTTATTTTTTAAGTAAGCTCTATGCCCAACATGGGGCTTGAACTCATGACCCCAGGATCAAGGGTCACATGCTCTACTGACTGAGCCAGCCAGGTGTCCCTCTTCCCTAGTATTTTTTATTGAGAAATTACCTACTTCTCAAATAATTGAACTTGATGATGAAACAAGTGGAGAGGAAGCTTTGTGACTAGCAGCTGTGTTTGCTAATATTCAATAAGAAAGTACATTGTAGATTTAGTTCCAGTGTAATAAATAGAAACCTAAAGGGAAAATGTATAAAGCCAGAGAGATTACATTGCATGGGCTTTTTTCATAGTTATTACTCATAATTCTTTAGCTAAATATAAACTCCCAAAATTATAGCAGTGGCCATTTATCCTCTGCTTCTTAGTCTGTTAGAGCTGCCATAACAAAATATCACAGACTGGGTGGCTTAAACAATAGAAATGAATTTTCTCTCACAGTTCTGGAGGCTGGAAGTTCAACATTCTGAGGCCTCTTGTCTTGGCTTGTGGGTGGTCACCATCACACTGTGTGCTCATGTGACCTCTTCTTTGTGGGTGTGCTAGGGGAGAGGGAGAGAGTGAGTTCTCTGGTGTCTTTTTTTATAAGGACACTCCTCCTCCCAGATCAGAGCCTTACCCTTATGAGCTTATTTAAACTCAGTTAACTTCTTTTGAGCTCTGTCTACAAATATAGCCACACTAGGGTTAGGGCTTCAACATATGGATTTGGGGGAACACAAGTATTTGTCCAAAACACCTTCCAACTTTTATTTCTTTTACCCCTTTTGGAGAGGTTAAATCACATCATTGTTGCCCACCTTAGATACACAAATTGAATTCCATTTAGACAATTTCTTATGGGAGTCATTACATTGTTCTAGGCAAAATTTGAGATTAAACGGCACAGTTTATTTTTGTAAAGGATTCACATTCTAGGGCCAGAGAGAGAGAAACCAACAATCAGAATACAACACACTATGGGTCATTTTGTGGTATAACTGGAGAGGGCCTTATTTTACCTAGTTTTCAACAGTAAGTTTTCATGGTACATATGATCTTTGTCTCACTTGGGACCCTCACTTGTTTTGTGTTTTTCCCTAATCAGACTGGATCTCAAGGTTAATAATTTTAATAACACTTTTACCAAATCAATTCTGTTGGCTTGTTATTGTTTTGCTCTTCCTGGCCACTTTATTCCTAATTTTGGATGAATCCACTGATCTGCTTCCTGCTCCCAGGCAGATAAGTCCCATAGGAGAACAGTGAATAATTATGCTGATTAACTATTAAAATCGGTAGTTTTTAGCCTCAGCAGGCACTTTGGCTCTGTAAGACAAACCTCTAACTTGTCTGTAGCTAACTCCACTTCTCTAAGTCTGCAGTGTCTGATGAAAACCCTTATCATACTTCCTAAATTCCTTATCTTATTCTTTCCTGAAGACTACTTTGCCCGATAATTTACAAAGTCTTTCTCAGATATTAACTCCTTCAATTTCTATGCTAAGGCTCTGCATTAAATCAAGGCTATCTCCAGCCCTATAGCCCAATTATTTGCTTAGTTTTCACCCTTGCTCTTATTCCAAAACTCCTTGATTTTCCATCTAGTTCCTTTTCTTGATATAGCAGTTGGACTTGACAATAGATTTCTGCTTCTCAATTTTTGTCCCAGGCACAAAATAATCTCCAGGATTTTAACTAAACCCAGAATCCCCTACTCTTAGAATGTTCCAGGACTTAACTCTTGGACTACTCCTTTTATCTATATTCACTCCTTTGGTGATCTCATGTAATCTTATGGCTTTAAATACACCATCCACATGTGGATGATTCCCAATTTTATTTCTCCAGCTCAGATCTCTTAACTCTGTACTTCCCTAAAACTTATGTTTTCACGGGTGTGTATCAAAGGAAAAACTCATCAAACTGTACATTTAAAAATGTACAATTATACTTTATATAGTTAGGAGGCAAGGATATGTCAAAAGTTTACTGACCTAAGTAACACATTATATGTGTAAATGTTATTTTCCTCAAATGCTAATTTCTGAGTATTCTTAAATGCTTTTTACATTATTAATACTATTTTGAAAAGAATTAGAATCAACTGAATGGGCATAATTAAGTTCCCAAAAAGGTTCAATTATAGTGTACTCAGGGGTTCTGTGACATTAACTCATTTTGTTGTAACTCAGCCACATGGCATGACAGGACTCTAGCAGTGGACTAGTAATAAGGGGAAGAGGCCAGGTCTTATAAGAATGAGACCAAGGAGTTCTATTGTCATTTTGAAAAGATACCCTCTCCTCCACCCCAAGATGGTCCATAAACCTTCCAGCACCTCATGGCAAACTTGTGCTTTGATCTGATCTTCATACATATCCAAATTAGTAGAATCAGTGAGGTGCAGCAAGGCCAGAGGCAGTGGCAATATTCAGTCAGGCAATTATAATTACTATACTATGCTGTGAGTGCTACTTGGATCCAGAACCAAGCTTCTGGGAGGAAAGATAAGAGAGTCCCCACCTAAAGGGAAGAAGGACCAGCAAAAGATAAGCAGACTATCCTAGAAGGCTGGAATTCAAATAAATATTCTAACTGGGAAATTGGGTGTTAAAAACCTGAGCACAACCAAGATTCCACACAGGATGGGTAAACAGTTAAGGATTTATGAAGTGTATTATCAATTCAGAGAGCACTTGATTGGGAAGTGCAGTTGATACTAGATTTCTGGCAACAGAATTTTAGAAAGCACCAAATGGTAGGTTTGAGCCTACTATATTTGAAGATAACCTGGAAGCGTGATGGAAGGCATAAAGCATTCCTATCGGTTAAAGCCACTAAAGCCAGACACATGTAGGTTTTGCTTTCAACTTCTGGTATCAGTCCTAACGAAGCAGATCCCAGTCTATTATAGCCGTAGTCTTTTATTCCTCAGGTCTTGAAGGCTTTGTCTCCATTAAGTTCTCTATTAAATTGCACATATGCTCAGAGGGTTAAGTCCCTTAGCCAGGGACTTGAAAGGAATACCTGGTATGTTAACATTCATAAAACAGAAGGCTAGTAGAATGACAATCCACACCACGTTGTATGAATGAAAAATACCATTTAGGTATATCACAGGTTTGAAACATTTAGTAATTTTAATCGCAGCTGACGTCAATTATAACATGTTGAGCTTTCAAGCTTAATTCCACTAAAGCGTACCTTTTTGGACCTGACTTACTTGTTCAAGTGTACACTCTGTATAGTCAAAGGGACTAAATGTGATTTTCTGCTATGTGCCTTCCCCCTGAAAAAAATGTTTTAGGGAATTCAAATAACCATAGGTTTTTACTGTCACCCCAAAACATTTCAGCCTATCTTCTACCTTGTTTGTCCTACATCTAACCACACAATTGATACCTAAATTTCAAATTCATCATTCTGAGGTCCTGGAGCATAGAATCTTTGCTCCAAGTGTTTATGCCAAAAATGTTATCTTTCTCACATCTCATCTGAGATGGTTTTGACTCAAATCCACTTGTTCAATCTCAAGACATTTTTTCTCTCACTTTCTTTATAGCCTGCCTTTGGTTTTCTTGGCATTTCATGTCGCTATTAACAAAATGAGGACATAGGAAGTATGTTTTACTTCTAACCTCCTTAGCAGAGCCCAGTAACACTGCAATCCATAAAATGCACATTATAATAAACTAAAGACATGTGACATATTACTAGATCAATTGAGAGGGTAAGGAGCAACAATATAAATTGCAGGAAGAGGTCAGAGTGCTCCAAACCAAATTTTATCTATTTCACAACTTGTTTTGAAGTGAGGTGCCAGCTTTGTCAAAAAGGGTAGACAGTTTCTTGAAAAGGTTGTACAGACCCCACTTTTCTTTTGTTAATATAGCAAAATCCCATTACACGTGTAATCTGTTATACCAAATGGCTTTTCCCTTTGCTGGATTTTAGCAAGCCTTAAGGCCTTTGCATTAAGGGGACCACACCTTGGTGTCTCAGTTTAGGGAACTCTTGCTTCCTATGAATAATCCATGTAAAGCATGGTTATTTCCTGCAGACTTACAGTTCATTCTACATGTTCTCATGACTGTATGGCCACTGTGGAATTCCTTGCACCTACCATATAGGTGTGTGGAGACCCAGATTATTTGAAGTCTGACAGCATTAATACCTATTTTAATATGGCTTCAATAGAATTTTGTACGCCATTGCAATACGTGAGCAAATCTACTATGTACCTACCCACTAAATGGCATGGTTGTCACTGAGCCTCTTAAACTACATGGGTCCAACGTTGTATTTTCACTAAGAAAACATTTTAGGAAAAAAGGTAGTTCATAATCATAAACTGACAAGAATATTCTCTTGACTAACACTGAAGTATAGGCTTAGCAACAATTTATTCATGTAGCTATTTAGGGAAAATGATCATGCATGGGGCCAAACCATCTTGGTTAGATCAGATGCTATTACTGTCTACACTAAATCCATTCTATGCAATGTTTGGTTTTATCAGTGAACTTCCCCCCATGACCCGTTGTCATGCTGTGCTCTCTTCATTTTCAGCATTCCACATTTTCCCATCTTTTTAAAAGTAGGTTTCATGCCCAGCATGGAGGAGCTGAGATGTTTTACTGAGCCACCAAGGTGTCCCTCACATTTTCCATCTTAAGCATCCTTTCAAACTATAATTCATTAGGACCAAACATTCCAGAATTCAGTAATTAGAACCAGTAATACCTGGTATTTTCCCCTCCCCCAGTAATAGACTCAGTCTTTCCCTTTTGCTCACCACTAATCCAGTAATATTCAGTACGCTACAAAACCCAACATGATCTGTACCGTGTGATACTGCCAAAATGAGTCATCTCTCCATAAAAATCTAAGGACTTTTCCACAATATTCAGTGTAAATTTTCACTCAGCTTTAATTACAATCGTAGATTTTAAATTCAAACAGGTGGCCAAAGGTGAAACATTCACAATAAGCTGATTACAAGTCTGGTTAACTGAAATCAAAGACTTCTCCATTAAAAATATGTACCTTCCTTTGCATTCCTGTATTTAAAATAGAAATAGATCTACAAAGTAATCTGCTTAACAGGTTAGGATTCTCTAGGGCAGTATGACATAAAAAGTAATGGCTTAAATCTTACAAATACATTAATCTGAATCTGATGCGGTTTCATAACGTGTTTACAGAAATAAAAAAATATCGTCTTGATTTGTAGGTTTTCTTCCCATGTCAGTTAAATGAAGAGCTTTTCCTTATCGATTTTTCACAAGTAAATCTGGTGGTATTAACCCTAGAAAAGGAAAAACATTTGAGATTTACAAGACTACCAACATCAAAAGAGCCAAAGAATTTTTAAAAATATCATTGTCCTTATAACGGTCTATCTCAGAAGCCAGATCCGTATAAGTTTTCTCAACAGATATTCAGGTTCGGGATAAGATCATCATGGATTAAGACCAAGGACAAAGTACTGATGAACTGTTAAGGGAAAAAATCTCTACTCACAGAAACGGGTTACATCTTAGGAAGGTCACAGCAAACTGGCCTCTTTCAATGGAAAGACAGCGACCCCTCACTGTTGGCAGAGGAAAAAAAAAAAAACCCACAACACATTGAGGTAGCAGTTCTCCCCCTACAAGATTTATAACCTAACAGAACCCTCTCAGTTATAAAATCCAGACTATAAAAACTTCAGTCTTATCTCAGAAGCCGAATCCGTATGTTTTTCTTCAGGTGGTCAGCTTCGGGATAGATTTCATCATTGATAAGACCATAATTCACTAAATTATGTTACAGTGAAATTTACTGTAAGCCAAAGCAACTTTAGGAGGTAAGCACTATATTAGAAACACTACAGTTGATCTTGTAAGTCACACAACTTACTTTAAAAATTACGTTGCTAGCCAGTGACATTTGTAGGTCTGTTAGTATTCATCAACTCCCAGGATGCTGTTCAAGGACAAAAAAAAATTTCATTTTAATCTACATATGGACTAATCGCACTGAATCAAAGTAGCCCAACAATCAAATTATTAGCTCAACACATACCTGGGTAAAATGGTCAGGTTCCAACCAAGTAATTTCCCAGCAAATATTCCCTCACGTATTTTCTAGTTTTCCTTTGTATCTAGTAGGAAGCAAATTTCAAATGATGCACCATCTTTTCCTGTAAATCAACAGGTTTATTTCTTCAGTTTAAAAACTAAGCTCAACAGTACTTACGTGAACATCTCCAGGTAACAGCTCCGTTATGCCACTGAGAGCCATTGTTCCTGAAGGGGACCAAAATATTTAAAACTAAGCATTCTTACAGAATGAAGAATGACAATTGAAGGTTTTCAGTACTAAAATCTTCCCAATCACTAATCTGGTTTGCACACAGCGCCACCTGGGCACAATACAACTCAATCTCAGGCAACGTCAGGGCTGCCCATTTTCAAATGACCTTTTGATCCGCGACGAGAAAACGACACTCTCCTTATTAAAGGCCTCTTGCTCAACGTAAAACTCCCTGCCCCAAATACCGGGAATATGGTTTTCCCGCCGCCGCTCAGGCTTGGCCAGCCGGATGTCGGCGTTTAGCAAGCAGGCCGCGCACAGCGCTCGTGGCCATCAGCACCAGCCTCCACACGCCTAAGCTCGAAGCCTGCCGCCACCACTACCACTCAGGACACGTGCCGGCCCGGCTGCGTGTTTTCCACGTGCAAGTTTTCTACACACAGCACCCTAAACTCAAATCTCTAATCTTCTCACAATACTGCAGCGAACCTCAGTCTATTCCAAGACGGCCCGCTCGGGTCCTCGCCCACAGCGCCCACTCACCGAAAATCGCACAACGCCTCCCAAATCCAGACGTAAAAGACCGAGCTGCGCTGCCAGCAGTTCCCTTTATAGCCTCCCCTGAGTCAGACCGAGGCCGCCCCACCCTCTCGCGTCTATTGGACTCGGGAGATGACGGGGGCGTGGCCGTTTCCTGAGGGGAGAGAGCGGGAGCGCGCGCGGCGGCTCTTTTCTTTCGGGGGCTGCTTCCGGGGCGTGGTGCGCGCGTCGCCCGCCCGCTGCACGCCCGCCCAGTCCCCGGTGCGCGCCCGCTGCGCTCGAAGATCCGTCGCTTCCGAGTATAGCTCTACGTGGCGTGGGAGTGGCGCCAGAATTCAAACTAACAGCCGCAGTTGGAGGCGAGTCTACCGCCTGCCCCGGGCCAAATGCGCCCTGAACAGATTGGCCGGCTTGGGGCCGCGAGTGGGCTTGAGTTTTGTAGCGCAGGACGGCCTCAGCATTTGAGCATCTCGAAAAGTCGGGCTGACTTGGCGCGGCGGGAGTTGACGCCCAGCGGGCGCCGCAGGAGCTGGCGGGCACTGGTCTCCGCACTCACAGAAAGATAAATTGGCGTGCAGAAGTGCTTAGGTGAAAAAAGTATGTGAAAGCACCGCCTTTCTCCTGCGGTCCATGGCGAGAATACCGCGCCTCTGCGGGACAGCCGGCCCGCCGCGCCGCGCGCGGCCCAGTTGCGCCCCAGTGCGGGCGTCCGCGCCCCACCCGCCCCACGCCATCCCTGTTCTTCATTGTGCCAGGCGCTGCTGTTGGGTTACGCGGTCTGCGCTTAGTGTTCTCCCCGACGCAGCCAACCCGAGAGGTAAATACCCCATTTGGTGGAGGAGAAAATTGAGTCCTAAAGCAGCTAAGTAATTTGTCTAAATTGACACAACTGAAAAGCTTTGCTATTTTTAATTTGTTTGGCCGAGTTCGTTATAATGAATGCAAGAGAAAATTTAGTTTGAGAAATATCCCAGAATGCTATATACAAACGACTCTTAAAAAATTCAGTAGCCAAGATTGTATTAATTAATATGTGTAAGTGAATACATGTGTATGCACACACAAGCACACATGACATTTGAACATTCTAGCATTTGAAAACTCAGGCCTTCATGGCACTCATTACTAATTATTATTTATGTCTGGGTTTGTTTATTGTCCTCCCCATGTCTAAGGAACACATGGTTTTGTGTCCACTTTTTATTATTCGGCCTTAGAACAGTGTTCTGTCCAGCATAAAGTAGGTTGTCTGTAACTATTGGTTGAATGAATAAATGAATATATGTGGTGGCCTTTTAGAAAATTAAAATGAAGACCAAATTGCAGCTTAAAGGATAATAGTGTAAATCAAATTTCTGTAACAGGAACCTAAGTGATGAAATATTTACTTGGCTAGGTATTACATAGATATTTTAACAGTTTTGTAATGTAAATGTAAATTTACATGTTGGTCATAGTAAAAAAAACTAAAACAGTACAAAAGGATATAAAAAGCAAAAAGATCCTTTCCATATTACTGGGAATCACTGGTTAGTAGTAACCACTATTAACAGTTTTTGAAACTTTTGAATTGCATATGCATATACAAATATTTCTATGCAAATACAAATACATATTTTTTAATATTTTATATGTACAGGTAAGATCTGCATACTTTTCTGCAACTTTCTTGCCCCCTCATAAATCTAAACATTTTTTCATACCAGTACTTATAAATGAACTTATTCTTGTTTATAGCCTGCATAGTATTCAGTTGGATATATCATAATTTATTTCCTCAGTTTCCGGTTTTTCGCTATTTCAAATTGTGCTGAAGCGAATTACAGATATATTATAGGGATCTTGTTGGAAGATCTGCAAGATCAATTTCTAAAGGTGAGTCAAAGGTTATGTGCACTTAAGTTTGTGATAGATACTGCTTAATTGTTTGTACCATCCTTCCACTACCACAAAATAGTCGTGTTGTGATGATATATTGAAGAGTGTTTTGCTAATTGAAAAACATGCATATTACTTTATGGGATGGCAGTTATTACACAATCAAAATTGAAAACTATTTCTCCGTGTTATCTTTGAATCACTGCTGTGTTGAAGACCATCAAAAGCAGTACAAAACAATAATTCCCTACCATGACTTATCAATTGAATTACTTGGAGAGCTAAAAAAATATCAGATTTTTGGGCCCTAATGTGCAACAACCAAAGCAGAATCTCTAAAAATGGGACCCAGGGAACTTTTTTTTTTTTTTTTTAATGAGAGAGACAACTGACAAGTGGGGGAGAGGGAGAGAAGAGGGAGAATCTTAAGCAGTCTCCATGCGGAGCATGAGCTTGATGTGGGGCTCAGTGCAGGGTCTCCATCCCGTCCCTGGAATCATGACCTGAGCCAAAATCAAGAGTTGGATGCTCAACCGACTGAGCCACCCAAGCACCCCAACCCAGGAAACATTTTTAAACAACCATATGAGCCAATGCTGTTCAACAGGAATATAACATGAACCACAAATGAGAATTGCATATGTAACTTTGAATATTATAGTAGCCACATTTTAAAAAATAAAAAGATTTGGATATAATTGATTCTAATGCATTTTATTTAACCCAATATAACTAAAATATTTTCATCTCAACATCTGATCAACACAAGTTATTGAGATATTTTCCATTCCTTTTTTGTACTCAGTCCTTGCAATCCAGTGTGTATTTTACAGTCACAGCATATCTCGGTTTGACTGTCCACATTTCAAGTGCCCCTTTGCCATATGGTTAGTGGGTACTTTATTGGATGGCACAGGTCAATGGTGATTCATATACATATAGAAGTTTGAGAATCACTATTTTAGGGTAAGTGTGGTACAGCATACCTGAAACATATTCCAGTCTTTAAAGAAAAAAAATTTTTTTCCATATTAGCTTTTGATTCCAACTAATAACTAACACATGCAATGCAAAATAAAATGAATCCAGAACTTGCTTATTGACAGCACTGCCCTCCAGTGAACATGAGCGATGACTGAAGCTGTTACACAACTCCTTCAAGGTGTTTATCTCTTCAAGAAACAGAAAAACAGTGAGGGATGAAGCCATCAGTCATTGCTCCTACACCTAAAACAGTCAAGCAAATTGCTACCAAATATTTGAAATGATTAAAGAAAGACCATATAAAGGTCAGAACTGAAATTTAAGTGTCCTTGAAGAAGGGATACAGGTGTGCTCTTTCAAAGGGGCACACGTACCCCAATGTTTATAGCAGCACTATCATCAATAGCCAAAGTATGGAAAGAGCCCAAATGTCCATCGATGGATAATGGATAAAGAAGATGTGGTATATATATACAATGGAGTATTACTCAACAATCATAAAGAATGAAATCTTGCCATTTGCAACTACATGGATGGAACTAGAGGGTATTATGCTAAGTGAAATTAGTCAGAGAAAGACAAATATATGACTTTACTCATGAGGACTTTCAGATATAAAACAGAAGAACATAAAGGAAGGGTAGCAAAAATAATATAAAAACAAGGAGGGGGGCAAAACATGAGACTCTTAAATACAGAGAACAAACTGAGGGTTGCTGGAGGGATTGCGGGTGGGGGGATTGGCTAAATGGGTAAGAGGCATTAAGGAAGACACTTGTTGGGATGAGCACTGGGTGTTATACAAAGGGGATGAATCACTGGAATCTACTGAAATCATTACTGCATTATATGCTAACTAACTTGGATATAAATTTAAAAATTAAATAAATAAATAAATAAAAGTATCCTTGAAGAACTTAACATGCTAAAAATAGTTCTCATACTCTTAACATACTTTTAGATGAGATCATCATTTTAATAATTTTTTGGAGGAAATCTTCATTGAGCTTCTGGTGGATGTCGTGTGCTTCAAGGAAAGCTAATACAAATACACAGAAGTCCTTGTCCTTCCTGAAAGAGTTTATAGTTTAATAAGAAGTCTGTAAGCTTAATTTTAGATATCTCTGCTTTAAAAATTAAAATCATTAAAGTCTTTTTGATGAGATCATAATGTGAACCAAATAGTGTTTTAGGAAGTGTTTGGAGGAAAGATTAAAAGCACAGTTTAGAAATTAGTGCAGTCATTTAGATGAGATATTGTGAAGGACACCACTATAATGTTGGCAATGGAAATGGAAGGCAGGGAAGAGAAGAACACAGAACTTATGTGGTGTCAAGTTCTTATGTGTATTAGATCATGTAATCTTCAAAACAATCCTGGTATGTATTTTTAACCTTGTATTAGAGGTTAAAAAAAAAAAAGAGGCATAGAGATCTCAGTGAACTCACATTCCCAAGTCTTTCCCCGAATTCATAATGTCATGAGGGCATGATATTGCTGTGTTAAAGGAAGAAAAAGTAGGATGTGATGATGAAATGTGGGAGAAGAGAGAAAACAATGGAGCCCAGGCAGCCAAGAGAATGACAGCTCCATTGAGAGGAAGAGGTAAGTCAGAAGTTACTGATTTGGGAGAAGTGAAAAGAAGATTCATTTTTGCTTGTGCTAAATATGGGGTAGAACATTTAGTTCTATTTGTCCAGTGGATAATCAGAAATGTAGAAATGAAGCCCAAGAGAAAAGTCAGGGCTGGAGAAGGCTCATGGAGCAAATGAATGTAAAGAGGATGATTGAAGTTTTGTGCACAGACAAGTGTGGGAAGAAAAAAAAACACCAACAACAGTAGCCTAGAACCAGTACCATAGTGTAATCAGATATACTGCAGTAGACAGCTTTTGAAAACATTTCAATACACACAAAGATCTGGGTAGATAATTCATGAGAATAAAGTTCACTATTATAACTTTTTCTTAAATCATGGTAGAAGTATATATACCATATTAAATAGCGTAAGCATAATTATTCCAAAGCAGAAAAAAAAATCAGACTTCCAATATTAGAATTAAAGAATCTTCTCTTAGTACAATGTTCTTTTGTTTTCCTAGTTTCTAAACTGAACTCGTCAGTAAATTCTAGGTTTGATGGCAGAACAGACAAATGTAATTTGAAGAAAATCTTGTGAAAACTCTGAAATAGTAAGGTGTTAAGTTCATGGAATAAAATTAAAGAACTTAAATTAGAGGAAAAGCCTTGTATATGTGGCAACATCAAGGACAGTTTGATACTTGAGTCCGAAGTTCAGAGGAGAGGTCAAGGCTTGAGTGTCTTTGGCATGAGTAAGATATTTAAAACATGACACTGAGGTCATCAGGGAAAGAGTATAAATAAAGAGGAGAAAGCCCAGGACAGAGCAGAGCCTTGGTGCCCTGCTAACTTTAGGGTTTTAGTAGAGAAGGAAGTGACAGCAAAGGAAACCCGCCTAAGGGGAAAACTGGAAAGTGTGATATCTCTGAAAGAGGTAAACAGGGAGAGAGATTCATTTATTCATTTGGGATGCTCCTGAAAGGACAAGTACGATAACAGAAATAACCTTTGGGTTTGGCAACATGAAGATTACTGGTGATCTTGTAAACATGGTCTCAGTGAAATAGTGATGATGAAGAGATGAAGATGAAGATAATGCCTTGGGCCTGGAACATTTGCTTTCACAAAGATAAGGAGTCCTGATAGCCTGTTGGGCATATGGACTTATCTGGGATTATCTTTCCTGATTCAGGATTTCATATTTCCTTCTTTGTTTTGCTTAAAGCATGTGCATCATAAGGCACCACACCAGCCCTACTGCAATATCTGTTTCTGGTGGGAAGGGAAGAGTGTTCTTCACCTGCTACATAAGAGGATTGAGTAGAGACTATCTCCCTGTGCCAACTTTGGGGCAAGATGCGCTGGCCATGATGGACTGACACTCAGTATTGAAGCTGATCTTGCTCTATCTCTGTGAATAAAGTATTATTCCATCCAGTGCCTGTGTGAGTCTTGTCTTTCTTGGCAGTGCCAATACCTGAAAACTCTTGCAGTAGGTTGCCATCTTGCCACTGCTTTTCCTGGTGTTTGGTAACAGGTGTCAATTGCTCAACAGTTTAGTGCAGTGAGCAAGGTCACCAACCATGTTAGTACATGATGCAGATGCATGGCGTTCCTCAGTCCAGCCATCCTAGAGTGATGTCAGCTTCCTGGGGGGAGGAGGGCCTGACTGAGATACTGTGCTGTCTCTGGATGAGTGGGAATAAGTGAAATGCAGGCAGTCTCCCTGTCATCAAGGATAAACTGGTGTGATGGATGAGGGCAGAAATGCAAGAGGTGGGCCCTAAAAATATTGGGAAGTTAACCTGGCTTCTGGCCATCTTCATACTTCTGCACTGTCCTCTAACTTCCACATGCCAGGAGCTGCAGATGACACCCAAGGGGGGTCAAAGGCCCCTGTGTAGGAAGCTCTGTTTGATCCGAGTTGCTTAAGAGCCCCAAGTAAGACTTGTTTTCACTAAATGCAAACCACCAATGATGTTGCTGAACATGAAACTGATCAAATGAGATCCTTTTTGGAGAGTGAAATACAAAAACTGAAAGATAGATTTGGGCGGAGGCCAGGGAATTCTCATGCAGCTTGGTTGGTGCCCCTGTTTGACGAGAAGGCCTTGCAGACCCAAATGTCCTAGGCTGAATGGTGCAGTCGAAGCTAACCACTGACCTTTTGCTGCAATGCATTTTAAAAATCTACATTGAGTAGGGCAACCAACAGGACGAAGAGTGCATGTCACTCTTTTTTTTTTTTAATGTTTATTATTTTTGAGAGAGAGAGAGAGAGAGCGAGCAGGAGAGGGTGAGAGAGAGAGAGGGAGGCAGGATCTAAAGCGGGCCCTGTGCTGACAGCAGAGAGCTCAATGCAGGGCTTAATCTCACAAACTGTGAGATCATGACCTGAGCTGAAGTTGGACATTCAACTGGCTGAGCCACCTAGGTTCCCTTCAGTCCATGTCACTCTTGATCTAGATTGCAAGGAGTATGAGAACAATATTCTTAACTGTGAGGACTTCCCTAGGACTAAGACCCCCTGGAAAGCCATTCATAAAGCCACAACTGCATTTCAGGTAAAAGCCATACCTGATTATGTGACCCTGTGTCTGGGTACATGGATGATGTATTGGAGGCCTTCATGCAACAGGACCATTCCCAGTGGAGGACCCCGCTATCACTGCTGTTGACCCTGAAATGACTGTGAGGGAAGCAATGGAAAAGCTCCACTGAAAAGTCTTGCTTGGGATAAAAACAAAATGATTTCAATGGTTTCCAACAACTTGGGCTGAACAGATAGAAAACAAACAAGGGGAAGCCATGCCCAGAGGGCCAAAAGGTGAATTCAAGAGATTACAAAGGGGGAAAAAGGAGAATAGGGTTGATCCGCAGAGCAATATGGCTTTGATTGGTAAAACTGGATAGATAAACGAAAGTAATGAGATTCCTACAGAAGACTTCCACCCATGCTATGTGGTAGAGAGAAGTCCCTCTAATTTGGGGGTTAAGGCCCTACTTCCATATTCCCATGTGATAGCCTGAGTGGTACAGGTCTCACTCAGACCTCCAAGCCATCCAAAACCAACAAGACTCAACAAACTCACTAGCTAAGGTGGTGATGAATAATTGAATAGCCTTGATTATCTGTTGGCAGAACAGTGAGGCATTTGTATTATTGCCAACTGTTGTAGACTCTGGGTCTGGAGTTCTGTCTTGTCCAGCAAGAAAATGGGATGCAGGATTTAAAAATGCGAGAGGCTAATGTCTGGGAGGAGACAAGAGCCCAGAGTAAGGGTCCTTGCTCCATTTTTATTAGGATAAGAGGGCTTAGAAACATGGTAATGGACGTGCACAAAGAGACAATGAAATCGTGAACATTAATTAACTCATGGGCATGAGGCAAAGGGGGTTTTGAAGATGTGTGGTGTTAGGGGTTTGGGTCAGTACAAAACAAAATCCTGGTTCCTGGTGAAGGTTGTTTACAGAGGACGTGAGGCCCCATGTCTGTTTACCTAAACTGGCCTAGGGGACAAGAAAGACAGCATGCTACCTCAGGGTCAACAAGGCTCCGCTCTGGGCAACCTCCCCCACCGCCCTATTTACGTGTTTACCTAATTTGGTCCTTCCTTCCTGTGAAAGCAGCTTTCTGCTGTTGTACTAAGTTGGGGGGCATTTCTACCCTGAATATCTAATCTTGTTTACCTCATTTTGGATGTTTTCATCCTGAGATACCCTATTCTTATACCTTTGTCCTATACTGGGGGTCTTTGCACCATTTACCTAATCTTATTTACCTAGTCTTGTTTACCCAAACTTGGGGGTGTACATCCTGTGGCTTTCTAATTCTTTATGCCTTGTTAACCCATCTGGTGCAAGCTCAGGGAATTCCTAAGCTTATTCCCCACAGCCAACAACTCTTGTGTATATATCAATAATTCAGATAAGGCAAAAACTAAAGAACATCCATGCTCAGATGGGATGATTATTGACTATCTACCTGCAGTACCCCACCAGACTCCTTAGTTGGTTTATTCCAAGCCCTTGGGTCTCCTAATTAGAGACTGTCCTCAAGCGTAGGCTTGATCATCATCCTGGGTCTGGTTCTCCTAATGATCCTGATGAAGTGCTATCTCAAAATGATAGGTCTCTGCAGGCAAACTGCATCTATATACATTGTTCAAGGGCCCCATTAGACCCAGCTCTATCTCTAAATTTGGGGCAAACAGTGGTCCTACCAGATTTTATGTACTTTATCTGCTATTTAAGCAGCTGAACAATGGTTGGTGGACTGTTGAACAATGGTGGACTGTTGGGAAAGGCAGTCATGCACAGTCTGTTGACCCTTGTGTGGCTGCATAACAGTTCTTTGGACCTGGTTCATTTCCTTACATGGAGATAAAGAGCCATCATACCCTGTGTTGGCATATAAAATTGTTTGGAAGTATCTTTCCTTATTCCAGATTTGATATGTACTTCTTTCCTCTGCTTAAAATGTGTGCATCATAGGGCACCTGGACAACCTCACTATTATATCTGTTCCTGGCAGGGAGAGATGGGGATCCTGCACTTGTATCACAGGAGGGGTATAGGTAGATCATCTCCTGGCTATAGTGATTGGTCTGCAGGTAGAAACAATCCAATTTGAGCTAGTGAGAGTCAGATTTGTCTCATCCAATTGTGGAGAAAAAGTCCTATTACATTTGAACATAGAGGATGTGAAATCTAGGAGTGCTACAACCATCTCTCTTATTTTTTAAAAAGTTTATATATATATATATTTTTTGAGATAGAGAACCAGCATGGGAGGGAAAGGGAGAGGGGTTGCAGAAGATCAGAAATGGACTCTGTGTTGACAGCAGTCTGATGTGGGGCTCAAATCCACGAGCCATGAGATCATGACCTGAGTCTAAGTCTGACACTTAACTGAATGAGCCACCCAGGAGCCCTGATGATCTCTCTTTAAAAAAAAAATGAAGTATAGCTGACACACAATGTTACATGAATTTGGGTGTACAACATAGTGACTCAACAAGTCTATACATTATACTATGTTCACTACAAATGTAGCTACCATCTGCCATCATACACTATTATAGTAACATTGACTGTAGCCCCTGTGCTGTTACCTTTCATCCTCATGACTTATTCATTCCATAACTGGAAGCCTGTACTTCCCATTCCACCCATTTGCCCGTCTCCCAACTTCCTCCCCTCTGGCAACTGTCACTTTATTCTCTGTATTTATGGTTTTGTTTCTGCTTTTTGTTTGTTCATTTATTTTGTTTTTTAGATTCCATATTATGAGTGAAATTGTGTGGTATTTGTCTTTCTCTGTCTGACTTATTTTACTTAACATAATACCCTGTAGGTCCATCCGTGTTGTCACAAATAGGAAGACCTCATTCTTTTTAACGGTTGAGTAATATTCCATTGTGTGTGTGTGTGTGTGTGTGTGTGTGTGTGTGTGTGTGTATCATATTTTCTTTATCCATTCGTCTATTGATGGACACTTGGTTTGCTTCCATATCTTGACTATTGTAAATAATGCTGCGATAAACTGGAGTGCATATTTTTTTTTTTTTTTGATTTAGAGTTTTTGTTTTCTTTGGGTAAATACCTAGTAGTGGAATTACAGGACCGTATGGTATTTCTATTTTTAATTTTTTGAGGATCCGCCACACTGTGTTCCACAGTGGCTGCACCAATTTACATTCTCACTAACAGTGCATGAGTGCTCCTTTTTCTCCACATCCTGCCGCAACCATCTTTTTGACCACAAGAGGAGAACCTCTCTGAGAATTAAGTCAACACACAGAAGGGAAAAGAGTAGAGCTGAATTGAGAGGCAGAGAGAATTGGGTTGTAGGAATATCATTTGAACATGATTGATTTCTGTAGCACTGGAGGTTAGCCATTCCTCAGTCAAATCAGGTTGTGTTCATTTATCTATTGCTGCATAATAAACCACCCCAAACTCAGTGCTTACAACAAAAACATTTACTATTTCTCATGATTCTGTGGGTTGACTGGGGAGTTTTTCTGAATGGGCTTACTCATGCTGAGGTGATCTGCTGAGGGCAAGGCTCAGCTGGGACATCCAAGACAGCTGGGCATCTCTTCCCACATGGTATTTCATTCTGGGCATCTTCATGGCCTAGACATATCAGGGCAGTATTCCAAGAATTTGCCTATTAACTTTTTGCTTGTATTATGTATACTGATGTTTCTCTTGTTCGTATCAAGTCATATGGCCAAGCCCAAGGTCAATATGGAAGGGGTGGTGAACAAGCATGTGGATACTGAGAGATGTGAATACTGAGAGGTGTGATTTGCCGGGGCCATTACTGTAACAATCCATGACAACCTACTTCTACTAATTCTTAAATTCCTTGAAGCTCCTTCATGGACCAAAGAAGATTTTTTTTTATCTCATTAAAAAAAAAAATCTGCCAAAAAAAATTTTTTTTGTTATGCAAACTATCTTACATTTCTCACTCTAGAGCCACGCTTCAACCTTCTCCACCTACTTTATGCTCTGGGAAGCTGACCTAAATTGATTGCATCAATGAATCCCGTGTCCTCTGGTTTCCCATTGGTTTGGGCCAATAGGGAACACGAGCAGGAGATCAGAGGGAAGAGAGAGTAGCTGTTAGCCTCCACTAAAGGGATAGCTTCTTTTAAAGTGTCCCACTTCACCGTTCTCTTTCTTCCCTTGTCCCTTCAGACCTAAGGGTAATAAAGCTCAACTAGGCCCAGGATACTGTTCTTTTTGGTTTTCCTACATCTTGCCATCTTGTTAAACTTACTGAACTTTTCTTAGATTTTCCATATGTTTTCTGTTGGGACCCTGAATAATATTTACGTGTAAAATCCTGGTTTAATTAAGTAGGATTAAGTATATTTAAATGTATACATATACTCATGTGTATAATAAAAGATATTCTAGTCTTGTCAACTTTGCCAGAGTGAATTAATATTTTGGTTTCTGCATACCAGCTTGACTTGGTGGCTAGTCTCTCTCTCTCTCTCTCTCTCTCTCTCTCTCTCTTTTACCTTATTCTCCGAGATAATGTAACACTGTTTAAATGAAAGCTGTCTTACAATGCATCTGTGAGAAGCACATTACAACTGCCCATTCTACTATAGTTCCTCACAAATACATTATAGTTAGTATTAAATAAGATGTTCAGATAATTCTTAAGCCCTGTTTATAATGGCTGCAAACAAATGATTGCCTGGAAACTGATTGGAAAATCTTATAATAACTGAATTTCATACCTTGTCAGTAAATGTATACAATTGCTCTTAGTTATCATTTTAGGATAACTTCAGGGACATAAAGTCCTAGAATCATAAATTTTCTAAGTCAGGTTTGTAAGATGTTATATCAACCCTTTTACCCTTTAGCTTTATAATCATAACATGTGTTATGTATTTTAAACTCTGGTTTTAGAGAATTTAATGATTCTTTAAATGATAAATAGCTAGGTGGCAAAAAACTAGTATAGATTTCTTAAAGATATATCAAAAGGATGTAATCATAGCTGTGTTTTGTATCCTGTTAGTAATTTCTCAGCACACTACTAAGTTTTGCCAATTGTCTTTTATCATATAACCAATGTGATGATTGACTATATTTTGTAAGTACTTAAACTATTAAATATTAAATATCATGAATATCATAAATGGTTGAGCAATTAGAGTTGGGAATTGGTTACATCATGTGATATACATGTTTACTTTGCTATCCTCACACTGTTACTTTCCTTTGATGTTCTGAATGTTCTGTGATGTTCTGTATTTCAGATGTATGGAGGAACCTGAAATGCATGTACTATTGCAGGGCAAGGCCATGGATCAAAAACCTTTATCTTAGAAACCTTATTTTTTATGTTATTTTTTCATTTAAAAATTTTTAAAAATGTTTTATTTGTTTTTGAGAGAGAGAGAGAGAGAGAGAGAGAGAGAGAGAGAGAGAGAGAGAGGAGTGGATGGGGGAGGGGCAGAGAGAGAAGGAGACAGAATCTGAAGCTGGCTCCAAGCTCTAAGCTGTCAGCACAGAACCTGACACAGAGCTCAAACTCAGGAACCGAGATATCATGACCTGAGCTTAACCATTGAGCCACCCAGGTGCCCCTCGGAAATCTTATTTAATGGCCTGTCAGAGAAGGAATTTTCCTAACTCATATTGTGTAGGTAATTAGAACTTGTCAACTTTGTAAAATGATTATACAATGAGGGTATTGAATTGGAAGGATACTCAGAGTTTATTTCTGAGAGATATTTATGTATAAGAATAGAAAATGAAAGATAACCTTTGGGAAAGACACTTTGAAAATCAACTTGAAAGAGTTCGATTAAATTCAAAGATTCATTAACCATGATATACATTATGAATAGACTATGTATATATTGCATGCTCTGAAGATAAAGATCTTCAACGCATACCTATCATTCTGATTAAGAATTAGCAGATATGCTTGAGCAATCTGAAATCTGGATTGAAAAACTGAAGAACAATAATATAAGCTATAACTTTTTGGCAGTTCAAGGAAGCCATGTGGAGACAAATCTGATGGAGATATTTCTTAGAGTATTTTACACAATAAGAGCCAGTTTACTGGCTCAGTCTACAGTCATTCAGTAGAACAAAGATGTGTGATAATGCCAGTGAAGGTCACACTATATTTTTTAATATGTCAAATTTTTGCCATATTTCAAGACCTGCACTTGTTGGGGACTTAGTTGAGAGTACTTTGGCTCATGATACCCAACAGAGAATATTTCTAAGGCCCTTGTCAAATATCAGTTGGGGGGCCGCCTTGGTATGGTAAAGTACAATGAATTAGTTTCATTTCCTCTGACTCTTAGATTCTAGATGCTGAGAAGGAGAAGAGAGGGCCAAGTTAGCTTTTGGTAAAAGAGTGAGGTGGGAGAGAAATACCTCTATTGTGCTGGTCCCTTGACTCCATTCTTGCCCCTTGTTCTCAGTTTTAGGAAAAATTGAATAATTCACACAAGCTCTTTATATGATACATCCTTTTAAAATCAGCTTTCAGATTTTTCCACTATTTGAAAGTTTTTCATTTTTCATCCTTTAAATTTTTGCATTAGAACCTTAAGTATAGATGTATCTATTGCTTCAAAATATTTGCAGTAACCTAACATCTTCTCTTCTGTTTTACATAGCAAGTGATCTCTAAAGTAGATTCTCAAGTATTTACAACTGAAGTTCTCTTACACAGATAAATGGAAATTGCCCTGGCATTCAGGGGATATAATGGTTAATTTTATGTGTCAACTTGGCTGGGCCATAGTGCCGATATGTTTCATCAAACATTCTTCTGGATGTTTCTTTGAAAGTGTTTTTTGGATGAGATTAACATTTACATCAGTGGACTTTGAGTAAAGCAGATTACACTCTATAATGTGGATAAATCTTACCCAATCAGTTGAATGCCTTAATAGAACAAAAACTGACCTCTTCAGAACAAGAATGAATTCTGCTAATTCTGCCAGAAGAACTGCCTTTGGGCTAGAACTACCACTCCCCTGAGTCTCCAACCTACTCGCCCACTCTATAGATCTCTCTCTCCCTCTGTGTGTGTGTGTGTGTGTGTGTGTGTGTGTGTGTGTGTGTAGATAGATATACATATAGATATAGATATAGACATAGATATAGACATAGACATATCTATCTAATCTATCTATATCCTATATTTCCTATTGGTTTGGTTTTTCTGGAGGACCCTAATGCATATGATTTGTCTTATTTCTATTTGTTATTCTTTCTTTCCCATTGCTACTAGTATATTTGCCTTTTCTTCTTCTTCTTTCAAAACTCTCTCTTGTGCTGTGTTCATAGGAATTCCTCCAGCTTCTTTATTTTTTATTAAAGTTTATTTATTTTGAAAGAGAAGAAGAGCATGAGTGGGGGGGGGCGCAGAGAGAGAGGAGAGATAGAGAATCCCAAGCAGGCTCTGTGCTGTCAGTGCAGAACCCGACGTGGGGCTCAGTCCCACAAACCGTGAGATCATGACCTGAGCTGAAATCAAGAGTCATTTACTTACCAACTGAGTCACCCAGGCATTCCTAACTTCTTTTTATCTAAATGTGTGTGATGCTTATGAATTTTAGTCCAAAATATTGGCACACAAAGAATGTCACATTCCATAATTTCTCTAAAACTCAAATCTGCTTTAAGCCTCCACCTGTAGCATGGCACTCACCTCTGGGATCTTCTTCCCATTCCTTTAGTTTAGACAAGGATGTCAGTCTTATCATCACACTAGGGGATTGATTGATTAATCCAAAGTGGTTGGCAGGGTCACTGGAATTTCTTCTACTCAATGAAGCTTTTCTTTTTTCTTTTTTTTTTTTTAAATTTTTAAATGTTTATTTATTTTTGAGAGAGAGAGAGAGAGAGAGAGAGAGTGAGCCAGAGTGCAAGCTGGGGAGGGGCAGAGAAAGAGGGAGACACAGAATTTGAAGTAGGATCCAGTTTCTGAGCTGTCAGCACAGAGCCCGATGTGGGGCTCAAACCCACGAGCTGGGAGATCATGACCTGAGCCGAAGTTGGATGCTCAACCGACTGAGACACCCAGGTGCCCCTCAATGAAGCTTTTCTAAAGGTGGTCCTCTAGTTTAAGTCAATCATTTTTTGAGATGCATCTCTCAAAAAATGAGAGTCACCTCTCACAGTGACCATAGATCTTCTTGAAAAGAACTTTACTTTTGCTCTCAACTTTGTGGTGTTTGGTGTTTATTTTCTTCTGTAAGCATATCATTGGAACAATTTCACCTGCAGTCTTTTATCCTTCATCCTTGTGGGACTGACTCTCTTCCATGTTTAATCCTACTTCCAAACCTTATGCCTCCCCTTTGTCTTAGAGAATCTCCTCCAGGCCTTTGGTTTGCCTAATATTGCTTCACTCATTTAAAGGATTTGTCTCCATGTCTCACTCTTAGAGATGACTTAGCTTTTTGGAAAAGTTGGAGTTGAGATGGTTTCCTAGAGGCAAACGCCATAGTTTTTATGGCTACCTGACTAGAATAGAGGAGAGAAAAATACTTTCAGCTGAGAGAGCAAATTAATATACCAATAGATTATGTTGTTATGTGTCTGCACAATATTATGTTTCCTCATCGTTTCTGTTTTTGCTTTTGTATAGATCTCTTTGTCATTATTTTCCATGATTTCTTCCTTAGAATCCTATTTCTTCCCTATTGAAGTACATATTTTTGTTAAGTATGAAATTTGACAACTATGACAGTTTGAGGACATGATGCTTCTGATCTTATCTATTCCTCATTTCAGTTTCTGTTTGATACTTAGCATTTCTAATTCTTCAGCAAATTTAAATTGTCACTTCCAATTTCTTCTTTGAGTTCTTCTTTCTATGTGTGCAATACTTTTTCCAACTCTTATCTTTGGTCTTTCCCCTTGATGATTTGTTTCAGTGATAATAATTATGGAGACATCTGAGAAATTGTTTCTGTGTCATTTACCATACAATTTGATTCTATTTAGTCCATATTCCTGAGGTGCCTCTGGCAGGAATTCCAGGCACAAAAGGCTGTCTCAAGGGTGGAGCCTCAGGGGGTTGGGTTGGATGAGCTTTTCCTAGAGCAGTTGGAAGCTTCTCAATTCAAGAGGTAGGTGGAGCAAGGGGAGACCTAAAGTCAGTACCAGCTGAAGAATATCAAGCCATCAGGTCCAAGGAGCAAGTTCTAAACTATAAGCAGTAAATGATGTAAGGATTCAAGAACCAAATTGACCAGGACACTTTCCTGTCTGGCTTCTGGGACACTTCTTTTCCTTTGTTCAGAAGATTTCTTCACTGCTTTCTCTTTCCCTACTTGTCTCTTAAATGTAGGTGCTCCCCATGGTTTTATCTTTGGTTTTCTTCTCTTCTCATACTATTTATTCATTCTTTCTAAGTAATTTAATTTATTGAGTATCTGCTATGTGCCAGGCACCGTTCTAGGAGCAGGGGCTGTGGCAGTGACCAAGTCAGACAAGTTCTTCCTCTCAAAGAGCTTTTGTTCTAATGGAAGACACAGTCAGAAAAAGGAAATTAAGCAAGGTAATTTCAGATAATGGTAATTACTATAAAGAATATAAAACAAGATGATTTTTGTTTTATGGATTCTACAGAGCAGAAGCACCCTTCATTCAAAATGTAGGGGGAAATTGCTCTAAACAAAGGAAACAGTTGGTGTGAAGTCCCAAGACAGAGGGAAGAGTTAATGTAAAATAAAATTGCATTCTCCACACCCAGCATGGAGCACAATGCAGGGCTTGATCTCATGACAAAGAGATCATGACCTGAGCTGAAATCAAGAATTGGACACTCAGCCGACTGAGCCACCCAGGTGCTCCTATAATTATAGTCACCATGCTGTACATTAGATCCCCAGAACTTATTCATCCTGTAACTGGAAATTTGTATTCTTTGACTATCATCTTCCTATGGTCCCCCACTCCCCAGATCCTGGTAACCACTGTTCTAGTCTTCATTATATGAATTCATTTTTTTTCAGATTACACATATAAATGCTATCATACAGTGCTTGTCATTCTCTGCCATATTTTACCTAGCTTAATGCCCCCAAGGTCAACTCATATTGTCTCAAATGGCAGGATTTCCTTTTTTATCATTGCTGAATAATAGTCTATTGCATATATATACCACATCTTTATCCATTTATCTGTTGATGAACACTTAGGTTGTTTCCATATGTTGGCTTTTGTGGGTAATGCTGCAATGAACATGGAAATGCAGAATATCCTGTTTTCATTTCCTTTGAATATGTACCCAGGAATATATAAATATTTTTGGATCATATGGCATGGTTCCCTTTTCTCCACATCCATGCCAACACTTGTTATATCTTGTCTTTTGATTATATCTTGTCAGAATGTCATCATTCTGACAAATGGGAAGTAATATGGTTTTGATTTGCATCTCTCTGATAATTAGTGATGCTGAGCTGTTTGCCATGTGTATATCTTCTTTGGAAAAATATCTATTCAGATTCTCTGCCTATTTTTTCATCAGATTTTTTTGTTGCTGAGTAGTTCCAGTTCTTTATATTATTATTAGATATATGATTTGCAAATATTTTCTCCCATCAAGCTGCCTTTTCATTTTTCTGGTGGTTTCCTTTGCTATACAAAATCTTTTTAGTTTGATGTGGTTGCACTTTTCATTTTTGCTTTTGTTACCTTTGTTTTTGGTGTCAAATCCCAAAGTCACTGTCAAGATGAATGTCAAGGAGCTTACCCACTATGTTTTCTTCTAGGAGTTTTACAGTCTCAGGTCTTACGTTCAAATATTTAATCCAATTTGAGCTGGTTTGTGTGTATGATGTGAGATAATGGTTCAGTTTCATTCTTTTGCATGTGTCTATCCAGTTTTCTCAGCATCATTAATGAAGGGACTGTATTTTCCTATTGTATATTCATGTAACCTTCATTATAAGTTAATTGACCATACGTGTGTGTTTTATTTTTGGGCTCTCTGTTCAATTCCATTTATCTATATGTCTGTTTTTATGCCAATACTGTACTATTTTGATTATTGTAGCTTTGTAATATAGCTGGAAATCAGGAAGAGTGATACTTCATCTTTGTTCTTATTTTTCAAGATTTCTTTGGCTATTCAGTGTCTTTTGGTTCTATACAAATTTTAGGATTGTTTGTTTTGATTTCTGTGAATAATACCATTGCAATTTTGATAGGCATCGCATTGAATCTGCATAGGTGGACATTTTTTTTTTAATTTTTTTTTCAATGTTTTTTATTTATTTTTGGGACAGAGAGAGACAGAGCATGAATGGAGGAGGGGCAGAGAGAGAGGGAGACACAGAATCGGAAACAGGCTCCAGGCTCTGAGCCATCAGCCCAGAGCCTGACGCGGGGCTCGAACTCACGGACCGCGAGATCGTGACCTGGCTGAAGTCGGACGCTTAACCGACTGCGCCACCCAGGCGCCCCTGCATAGGTGAACATTTTAACAACATTAGTTCTTCCAATCTATGAGCATAGAGTATCTTTCTATTTATTTGGGTCTTCTTCAATTTCTTTCATTAACATATTACAGTTTTCAGTATACAGATCTTTTACCTCCTTGGTTAAATTTGTTATGAAATATTTTATTCTTTTTTGATATAGTTGTAAATGGAGTTATTTTATTGATTTCTCTTTCTGATAGTTTGTTGTTAATGTATAGAAATGCAACTGATTTTTACATATTATTTTATATTCTGAAACTTTACTGAATTCTTTTATTAGTTCTAAGTTTTCTTTGCAGAGTCTTTATGGTTTTTTATATGTAATATCATTACAAATAGAGACAATTCTACTTTTTCTTTTCTAATTTAGATGACTTTTATTTGTTGTTCTTGACTAATTGCTGTGGCTAGGACTTCCAGTACTGTGTTAAATAGAAGTGGCAAGCGTGGGCATACTTGTCTTGTTCCCATTCCCAGAGGAAAAGCTTTAGCTTTTCAACCCTGAGTTCAGTGATGTTAGCTGTGGGCTTGTCATATATGCCCTTTATTATGTTGAGGTACATTCCCTCTATACCCAGTTTGTTGAGAGTTTTTTTTTTTTTAAATCATGAGTGCATGTCGAATGTTGTCAAAAGTTTTTCTGCATTTATTGAGATCTTATAATTTTTAATTTTCATTTTGTGTGTGTATCACATCGATTGATTTGTGGATGTTGAAACATTGATTTGTGGATGTTGGATCTCTGTAATAAATCCTACTTGGTCATGGTGTATGATTCTTTCAATGTATTGCCAAATTTGGTTTGCTAACTTTTTAAATAATCTCTGTGCCCAGTGTGGGGTTTGAACTCACAACCCCAAGATTAAGAGTGGCATATTCTACTGACTGAGCCAGCCAAGTGCCCCTGGTTTGCTAATATTTTGTTGAGAATTTTTGCATCTGTTTTCATCAAGGATATTGGTCTGTAATTATCTTTTCTGGTAGTGTCCTCATCTTGCTTTGGTATCAGGATTATGCTGGCTTCATAAAATGAGTTTGGAAGTATTCCTTTTTCTTCCATTTTTTGGAAGAGTTTGAGAAGGATTAGTAGAATCCTTAAATGTGGTAGAATTCACTAATGAAGCCATCTGGTCCTGGGCTTTTTTAGGAGGTTTTTGATTACTGATTCAGACTCCCTACTAATAATAAGCCTGTTCAAATTTCCTGTTTCTTCCTGATTTAGTCTTGGTTTGTTTCTAGGAATTCATCCACTTTTTTCCTAGGTAGTCAAATTTGTTGACCTTTAATTGTTCATGGTAGTCTCTTATGATCATTTGTATTTCTGTGGTATCAATTGTAATGTCTCTTCTTTATTTTCAGTTTTACTTGTTTGAATCCTCTTTTTTTTTGCCCCCTGGTATGTCCAATTAAATGTTTATTTTTTATTTTTTTAATCTTTTCAGAAAAACTAGCTCTTAGTGCCATTGATTGTCTATTGTCTTTTTTAGTCATGATTTTAATTATTTCTGCTCTGATTTTTTTGGTGTTATTTCCTTTCTTCCTCTTTAATTTAATTGTTCTTTTTCTAGTTCCTCTAGGTATAACTTTAGGTTGTTTATTTGAAGTCTATTTTTTTTTTCTTAATGTAGTTTTAGTGCTATAAACTTTCCTATTAGAAATAATTTTGTCGCATCCCTTAAGTTTTGGTATGTAGTAATTTCATCTTCATTTTTCATTTTTAAATATTTTTAAATGTTTATTTATTTTTGAGAGAGAGAGAGTGCATGAGCAGGGGTGGGTGGGGAAGAGAGGGATAGAGAGAGAATCCAAAGCAGGCTACCCGCTGCAGAGCCAGATGTGGAGCTTGAACCCACGAACCATGAGATCATGACCTGAGTTGAAATCAAGAGTTGGATGCTTAACAGACTGAACCACCCAGGCACCCCATATTTTCATTTTTATTTCCCTTAAAACATTTTCTGATTTCTCTTTTGATTTATTTTTTGACTCATTGGTTGTTCAGGGGACTGCTTTTTAATCTTCACATATTTGTGAATGTTTTAGTTTTCTTGTAATTAATTTTTAGTTGCAAAACATTTAAGTTGGAAAAGATACTTGATATGATTCCAGCCTTTTTAAATTTATTATGGCTTGTTTTGTATCCTAACATATGGTCTATCCTAGAGGATGTTCTGTGGGCTCTTGAGTAGAATTCTGCTGCTTTTGGATTGAATGTTTTGTAAATGTCTGTTAAGTCCATCTGGTCTAATGTGTAGTTTTCTTGTTGATATTCTGTATTATCTATCCATTTTTGAAAATGTGGTATTGCAGTCCCATACTATTGTTGTGTTGCTGTCTATTTTTCCCTTCAGATCTGTCAGCATTTGCTTTATATATTTGGATAAATTCATGTTGGGTGCATAAACACTTACCATTATTATATCCCTCTTGTTGGATTGACCCCTTTATCATTATATAATGAACTTCTTTGTCTCTTCTTACAGTCTTTGGCTTGAAGTGTATTTTATCTGATATAAGTATAGTCAATCCTGCTTTCTTTTGGTTTCCATTAGAATATCTTTTCCATCCCTTTAACTTTGGTCTAAGTGTGTCTTTAAAATTGAAGTGAGTGTCTATAGGCAGCCTATAGTTGGGTCTTTTTTTTTTTTTCTTCAACCATATCTTTTGATTGGAGAATTCAATCCATTTACATGGAAAGTAATTATTATTATTAATTTTATTTTACTTTAAAGAGAGAGAGAGCACGCAAGTGGAGGAGAGGGGGAGAGGGAGAGAGCGAGAAAGAGAATCCCAAGCAGACTCCACACTCAGTGTGGAGCCTGACGTGAGGCTTGTTTTTACAACCCTGGGATCATGACTTGAGCGAAAATCAAAAGCTGGGCACTCAACTGATTGAGCCACCCAGGTGCCCTAAAAGTAATTATTGATAGTTACAGACTTACTATTGTTATTTTATTAATTGATTTCTAGGGTTTTTTTTGTTTGTGTTTTATTTTTATTTTTTTTAATTAATTAATTTTTTTTGTTTTGTTTTGCTAATTCCTTTGGTCCCTTCTTCCTCTTGCACTACTTTTTTGTGATTTGATGATTTTCAGTAGTGATGTGATTTGATTCCTTTCTTTTCATCTTCTGTGTATCTATTGTAGGTGTTTGCTTTTTGGTTACCATGGAGCTTACATAAAACATCTCAAATTTACAAGAACTTATTTTAAACTGATAACAAGTTAACTTTGAGCTACACTAAAGTTCTCTATTTTTACGTTCCTACCCCCCCCCCCCACTCATTTTATCCTTTTTGTGTCACAATTTACATCTTTTACACTATATATTCATTAACAAACTGTTGTAGTCATAGTTATTTTTAATTAATTAATTTAATTAAAAATGTCTATTTATTTTTTTTGAGATAGAGAGAGAGTTTGAGTGGGAGAGGGGCAGAGAGAAAGATCTCTGACCTGAGCTGAGATCAAGAGTCTGATGCTTAACTGACTGAACCACCCAAGCACCCCATTTCTTTTTCTTTTAACCTTCATACTGGGGTTATAAGTGATTTACCTATCACTATTACAACATTAGGGTATTCTAAATTTAAACTATATATTTACCTTTACCTGTGAATTTTATAGTTTAACATGTTTTCTTGCTACTTATTACCATCCTTTTGTTTCAGTTTGACAAAGTCCCTTTAACATTTCACTTAAGGCTGATCTAATGGTTGGGGCACTTGTGTGGCTCAGCTGGTTAAGTGTCTGACTTCAGCTCAGGTCATGATCTCATGGCTCATGAGATCAAGCCCCACACTGGGCTCTGTGCTGACAGCTTGGAGCCTGCTTGGGATTCTCTCTCTTCCTCCTCTTCCCCTCTCCCACTCTTTCTTTCTCTTTCTCAAAATAAATAAATAAAAACTTAAAGAAAAAGACTGATCTAATGGTGATGAACTCCTTTAGCCTTTGTTTGTCTGGAAACTCTATCTCTTCTTGAATTTTGAAGGACCCCTGGTTGGGTAGAGTAATTTTGATTGGCAGGTTTTTTCAACTCCTTGAGTATTTCATCTTACTCACTTCTGCAAAGTTTCTGTTGAAAAATATGCTGATAGTCTTACAGGGGTTGCCTTGTATGTAACAAGTTGTTTTGCTCTTGCTACTTCTAAGATTTTCTTCTCATCTTAAACTTTTGACAACTTAATTACAATGTGGCTTACTATGGGTCTCTTTAGATTATTTTATTTGATACTGTCTGGACTTCCTGGATCTGGATATATGTTTTTCCCCCCAGGTTTCACCATTATTTCACCATTGTTTTCACCAATAAGCTTTCTACCCTTTTCTCTCCTCCCGGGACCCCTATAATGTATATATTGGCTTGATTGATGGTATCCCATAAATCCCTTAAGCTGTCCTCACTCATTAACATTCTTTTTTCTTTTTGCCCCTCTCATTGGATGAATTTCACTTCCACTTGGTATAGTTTGTTGTTGAAACTTTATATTGAATTTTTCAAATCAGTTATAATTTTCAGCTCTTTGAATTCTGTTTGATAATTTTTTCTTCAAGATTTTATTTAAATTATAATTAACATACAATATAATATTAGTTTCAGGTATAGAATTTAGGGATTCATCACTTACATACAACACCCAGTGCTCATCACAAGTATACTACTTAGTACCCATCATGTATTTAACCCATCCCCCTGCCCACCTCCCTACAGGAACTCTCAGTTTGTTCTCTATAGTTTAGAGTCCATTTTGTTGTTTGCCTCTCTCTCCACCCCCATCATGTTAATTTGTTTTGTTTCTTAAATTTAACATATGAATGAAATCATATGGTATTTGTCTTTCTCTGACTGACTTATTTTGCTTAGCATATAATACATTTTAGCTCCATCCACATCATTGTAAATGGCAAGATTTCATTGTTTTTGCTGGTATATATATATATATATATATATATATATATATATATGTATATATATATATATATATATATATATATGCCACATCTTTTTTATCCATTCAATAGTCAATGGACATTTGGCCTCTTTCCATAGTGTGGTTCTCATTGATAATGCTGCTGTAAACAATGAAGTGCATGTATCCCTTTGAATCAGTGTATTTGTATCTACTACTTTGGATAAATACCTAGTAGTGCAACTGCTGTGTTGTAGGATAGTTCTATTTTCAACTTTTTGAGAAGCCTCTGTACTGTTTTCCAGAGTGGCTGCACCAGTTTGCATTCCCACCAACACTGTAAGAGTATTCCTATTTATCTGTATCCTTGCCAACCTTTATTGTTTCCTGTGTTGTTAATTTTAGACATTCTGACAGGTGTGAGGTGGTGTCATTGTAGTTTTGATTTGTAGTTTCCTGATAATGACTGTTGTTGAGAATCTTTTCATGTGTCTGTTAGCCATCTGGATGTCTTCTTTGGCAAATTGTCTACTCATGTCTTCTGCCCATTTTTTAACTGGGTTATTTGTTTTTTTGGTGTTTAGTTTGATAAGTTCTTTTTAGATTTTGGATGCTAACTCCTATTATAATATATGTCATTTGCAAATATCTTCTCCCATTCTGAAGGTTGTCTTTTGTTTTTGTTGATTGTTTCCTTTGTTGTACAGCAGTTTTATCTTGATGAAGTCCCAATAGTTGACGCTTTTGTTTCACTTGCCTAAGGAGATGTATCTAGTAATTGCTGCAGCTGATATCAAAGAGGTTATTACTTGTGTTCTTCTGTTGGATTTTGATAGTTTCCTGTCTCACACTTAGGTCTTTAATTCATTTGGAATTTATTTTTGTGTATGGTGTAAGACACTGGTCCAGTTTCATTTTTCTGATGTTCAGTTTTCCCAAAAGCATTTGTTGAAGAGACTGTCTTTTTTGATATTCTTTCCTGCTTTGTAGAAAATTTAGTTGACCATATAGTTGTGGGTCCATTTCTCAGTTTCCTATTCTATTCCATTGATCTATGTATCTATTTTTGTGCCAGTAACATAATGTCTTGCTAACTACAGCTTTGTAATATAGCTTGAAGCCCAGAATTGTGATGCCTCTAGTTTTTTTTTCTTTTTCAGGATTGCTTTGGCTATTTGGGTGCCATACAAATTTTAGGATTATTCTAGCTCTGTGAAGAATGCTGGTGTTATTTTGATAGGGATTGCATTAAACGTGTAGATTGCTTTGCGTAGTAGAGACATTTTAACAATATCTGTTCTTCCAATCCATGAGCATGGAATGTTTTCCCATTTCTTTGTGTCCTCTTTAATTTCTTTTCATAAGTGTTCTATGCTTTTCAGAGTACAGATCTTTTACATCTTTGGTTAGGTTTATTCCTAAGTATCTTATGGCTTTTGGTGCAATTGTAAATGGGATCAGTTCCTTGATTACTCTTTCGGCTGCTTCGTTAATGGTGTATAGAAATGCAATCGATATCTGTACATTCATTTTTGTATCCTGCAACTTTGCTGAATTCATGTATTAGTTCTAGCAGTTTTTGGTGGAGTCTTTGGGTTTTCTACATAGAGTATCATGTTATTTGAAAATAGGGAAAGTTTGACTTTTTTTTTTCCATTTTGGATGCCTTTTATTTATTTTTGTTGTCTGATTGCCAAGGCTATGAATTCCAGTATCATGTTAAATAACAGTGGTAAGAGTGGACACCCCTGTCTTGTTCCTGACTGTAGACGATAAGCTCTCAGTTTTTCCCCATTGAGGCTAACGTTAGCTGTGGGTCTTTCGTATATCACCTTTATGATGTTGAGGTTGTTACATCTATCTTACTTTGTTGAGGACTTTCATCAAGAATAGATGCTGTATTTTGTCAAATGCTTTTTCTGCATCTATTGAGAGGATCAGATGTTTCTTATCCTTTCATTTATTGATGTGGTATATCACATTGATTGATTTGCAAATAGCAAACCAGCTCTGCAGCCCAGGAATAAATCCCACTTGATCATGGTTTAATGTAGTGTTGGATTTGAGGCTAGTATATCTTGTTGAGAATTTTGCATCCATGTTTATCAGGGATACTGGCTTGTAATTCTCTTTTTTAGTGGTGTTTTTGTCTAGTTTTGGAATCAAGGTAATGCTGGCTTCATAGAATGAGTTTGGAAGTTTTCCTTCCATTTTTATCTTTTAGAACAGTTTGAGAAGAATAGTATTAACTCCCCTTTAATTTTTTTTTTTTTTTTTACATTTCATTTATTTTTGATAGAGACAGAGCACAATTGGGGTAGGGGCAGAGAGAGAGGGAGACACAGAATCCGAAGCAGGCTCCAGGCTCTGAGCTGTCAGCACAGAGCCTGACGCGGGGCTCAACCTCAGAAACCACAAGATCACGACCTGAGCCGAAGTTGGACGCTTAACCGACTGAGCCACCCAGGCACCCTTAACTCCCCTTTAAATGTCTGGTAGAATTTCCCTGGGAAGCCATCTGGCCTGGACTTTTGTTTGTTGGGAGATTTTTGATTACTGACTCAATTTCTTTATTGGTTATGGTTCTGTTCAAATTTTCTATTTCTTCCTGTATGAGTTTTGGTATTTTGTGTATTTCTAAGAATTTATCCATTTATTCCATATTGCCCAGTTTGTTGGCATATAATTTTTCATAATATTCTTTTATAATTGTTTGTATTTCTGTGGTGTTGGTTGTGATCTCTCTTCATTCATTCATGATTTTAGTCATGTGGGTCCTTTCTCTTTCCCTTTGATTAGTCTGGCTAGGGATTTATCAATTTTATTGTCTTTCAATGAACAGGCTCTTAGTTTTGTTGATCTGTTCTGCTGGTTTTCTATCTGTTTGTTTCTATAGCATTTATTTCTGTTCTAATATTTATTATTTCCCTTTTGTCCTGCCTTTAGGCTTTATTTGCTGTTCCTTTTCTAGCTCCTCTAGGTGTAAAGTTAGGTAGTGTATTGGAGACTTTTCTTGCTTCTTGAGGGAAGCTTGTGTTGTATATACTCCCTCTGAGGACTGCCTTTGCTGTATCCCTAAAGTTTTAGACCGTCATGTTTTCATTGTACTTTTTTTATTTCTTCTTTAATTTCCTGCCCATTCATTCTTTAGTAGGATGTTCCTTAACCTCCATGAATTTGTGGTCTTTCCAGATTTTTTCTTGTGGTTGATTTCAAGTTTCATAGCATTGTGGTCTGAACTTGTTAAGGCCTGATTTGTGACCCATTGTTTGATCTATTCTGGAGAATGCTCCATGTATACTTGAAAATAATGTGTATTCTGTTGCTTTAGAATGAAATGTTCTGTGTAGATATGTTAAGTATATCTGGTCCAGTGTGTTATTCAAAGCCATTTTTTCCTTGTTGATTTTTGGCTTAGTTGATCTGGCCATTGGTGTAAGTTGGGTGTTAAAGTCCCCTACTGTTATTGTATTATTATCAATAGTTTCTTTATGTTTGTGATTAATTGGTTTTATATATCTGGGTGCTCCCAAGTTGGAGGCATAAATATGTACAATTGTTAGATATTCTTGGTAGATAGACTCCTTAATTGGGATATAGTGGCCTTCTTCATCTTTTCTTATAGTCTTTGTTTTATGTGTTTTTTTTTTAAGTTTATATATTTATTTTTGAGAGAGAGAGAGAGAGAGTGAGAGCACATAAATGGGGTTGGGGGTGCAGAGAGAGAGACAAAGAGAGGGAGAGAGAAACCCAATCAGTGCTGAGACCAATGCAGGGCTCGAACCCATGGTCTGTGAGATCATGACCTAAGCTGAAGTCAGATGCTTAACCAACTGAACCACCCAGGTGCCCCTACAGTCTTTGTTTTAAAATCTAGTTTGTCTGATAAGAATATGGCTACTCTAACTTTCTTTCAACATCCATTAGCATGATAGATGGTTCTCTATTCCCTCACTTTCAATCGCAGGTGTCTTTAGGTCTAAAATGAGGGTCTTATAGGCAACATATAGATGGGTCTTTTTTTAAAAATCCATTCTGAGATCCTGTGTCTTTTGATGGGAGCATTTAGTCCATTTACATTCAGAGTGATTTTTGATATGAATTTAGTGCCGTTGTGTTACCTGTAAACTTGGTTGGTGTGTTTGTGATGTTCTCTGTTCCTTTCTAGTCATTGTTGCTTTTGGTCTTTCTTTCCCAAAGAGTCATCTTTAATATTTCTTGCAGGGCTGTTTTAGTGGTCACAAACGCCTTTTTGTCTGGGAAACTATCTCTCCTATTCTGAATGACAGCTGTTCTGGATAAAGGATTGTTGGCTGCATTTTTTTTTTTTTTTTCATTCAGCATGTTGACTATATCATGCCACTCCCTTCTGGCCCGCCAAGTTTCTGTGGACAAGTATGCTGCAAACCTGATTCTGTTTTCCTTTATAGGTTAGGGATTTTTTTCCCTTGCTGTTTTCAGAATTCTTTCTTTGTGTATTTTGTAAATTTTACTATATATATTGGTGTTGGCTGGCTTTTGTTCATTTTGACGGGCATTCTCTGTGCCTTTTGGATTTTGAAGTCTGTTTCGTTCCCCGGATTAGGGAAGTTTTCAACTGTAGTTTGCTTAAATAAACCTTCTGCCCCCCCCTTCCCTCTTCCTAAGTCTACATTTGTAATCCAAAACTTTTCTTTCCCTCTTCTTTTCACTTCATTTTTTCCCGTAATTCTATCTTCTATATCACTGATTCTTTCCACTGCTTTATCCATCCTTCTCAGTGCATCCAGTCAGTTTTGTATCTCGATTATAGCATTTCTTATTTCAGCCTGAGTAGTTTTCAGTTCTCTTATCTCTGCAGTAAGGGGTACTCTAGTGCCTTCTATTCTTTTTTTTTTTTTAATTTTTAATTTTTAAAAATTTACATCGAAATTAGTTAGCATATAGTACAACAATGATTTCAGGAATAGACTCCTTACCCATTTAGCCCATCCCCCCTCCCACAACCCTTCCAGTAACCCTCAGTTTGTTCTCTATTTATGAGTCTCGTCTGTTTTGTCCCCCTCCCTGTTTTTATATTATTTTTGTTTCCGTTCCTTTATGTTCATCCATTTTGTGTCTTAAAGTCCTCATATGAGTGAAGTCATATTATTTTTTTCTGGCTGACTAATTTCACTAAGCATAATACCCTCCAGTTCCATGCATGTAGTTGCAAATGGCAAGATTTCATTCTTTTTGATTGCCAAAGAATACTCCATTGTATATATATACCACATCTTCCTTATCCATTAATCCATCGATGGACATTTGGGCTCTTTCCATACTTTAGCTATTGTTGATAGTGCTGCTATAAACATGGGGGTGCATGTTTGTACATGCACCTGTATCGAACTGCACACTTCTATCCCGCAGACAAATAACTAGTAGTGCAATTGCTGGGTCGTAGTGTAGTTCTATTTTTAGTTTTTTGAGGAACCTCCATACTGTTTCCAGAGTGGCTGCACCAGCTTGCATTCCACCAACAATGCAAAAGAGATCCTTTCTCCTCATCCCCGCCAGTATCTGTTGTCGTCTGAGTTGTTAATGTTAGCCATTCTGACAGGTGTAAAGTGGTATCTCATTGTGGTTTTGATTTCTGTTTCCCTGATGATGAGTGATGTTGAGCATTTTTTCATGTGTCAGTTGGCCATCTGGATGTTTTCTTTGGAGAAGTGTCTATTCGTGTCTTTTGCCCCTTCACTGATTATTTTTTTTCGGTGTTGAGTTTGATAAGTTCCTTATAGATTTTGGATACTAACCCTTTGTCTGATACGTCATTTGAAAATATCTTCTCCCATTCTGTCGGTTGCCTTTTAGTTTTGCTGATTGTTTCCTTCACTGTGCAGAAGCTTTTTAGTTTGGTGAGGTCCCAGTAGTTCATTTTTGTTTTTTGTTTCCCTTGCCTCTTGAGTAAGAAGTTGCTGCAGTCAAGATAAAAGAGGTTTTTGCTTGCTTTTTCCTTGAGGATTTTGATGACTTCCTGTCTTACATCGAGGCCTTTCATCCATTTTGAGTTTATTTTTGTGTATGGTGTATGAAAGTGGTCCAGGATCATTCTTATGCATGTCGTTGTCCAGTTTTCTCAACACCATTTGTTGAAGAGACTGTCTTTATTCCATTGGATATTCGTTCCTGCTTTGTCAAAGATTAGTTGGCCATACATTTGTGGGTCCATTTCTGGGCTCTCTATTCTGTTCCATTGATCTGAGTGTCTGTTCTTGTGCCAGTACCATACAGTCTTGAAGATTACAGCTTTGTAGTATAGCTTGAAGTCTGGGATTGTGATGACTCCTGCTTCGGTTTTCTTTTTCAAGATCGCTTTGGCTATTTGGGGTCTTTTCTGGCTCCAAACAAATTTTAGGATTATGTGTTCTAGCTCTGTGAAGAATGCTGGTGTTATTTTGATAGGGATTGCATTAAATATGTAGATTGCTTTGGGTAGTATTGACATTTTAACAATATTTGTTCTTCCTATCTAGGAGCATGGAATCTTTTTCCATTTTTTTGTGTCTTCTTCAATTTCATTCATCAGCTTTCTATAGTTTTCAGTGTATAGATTTTCACCTCTTTGGTCAGATTTATTCCTAGGTACTTTATGGTTTTTGGTGCAATTGTAAATGGGGTTGATTCCTTGATTTCTCTTTCTGTTGCTTCATTGTTCGTGTATAGAAATGCAACTGATTTGTGTGCATTGATTTTATATCCTGCAACTTTGCTGAATTCATGAATCAATTCTATCAGTTTTTTGGTGGAATCTTTTGGGTTTTCCATATAGAGTATCATGTTATCTACAAAGAGTGAAAGTTTGACCTCGTCCTGGCTGATTTGGATGCCTTTTATTTCTTTGTGTTGTCTGATTGCAGAGGCTAGGACTTCCAATACTACGTTGAATAACAGTGGTGAGAGTGGACATCCCTGCCTTGTTCCTGACCTAAGGGGGAAAGCTGTCAGTTTTCCCCATTGAGGATGATATTAGCATTGGGTCGATCATATATGGCTTTTATCATCTTATGGTATGATCCTTCTATCTCTACTTTCTTGAGGGTTTGTATCAAGAAAGGATGCTGTATTTTGTCAAATGCTTTCTCTGCATCTGTTGAGAGGATCATATGGTTCTTGTTCTTTCTTTTAATGATGTGATGAATCATGTTAATTGTTTTATGGATATTGGACCAGCCCTGCATCCCAGGTATAAATCCCACTTGGTCATGATGAATAATTTTTTTAATGTATTGTTGGAGCCGTTTGGCTAGTAACTTGTTGAGGATTTTTGCATCCATGTTCATCAGGGAAATTGGTCTATAGTTCTTGTTTTTAGTGGGGTCTCTGTCTGGTTTTGGAATCAAGGTAATGCTGCTTCATAGAAAGAGTTTGGAAGTTTTCGTTCCATTTCTATTTTTTGGAAAGTTTGAACAGAATAGGGGTTAAATCTTCCTTAAATGTTTGGTAGAATTCGCCTGGAAAGTGATCTGGCTCTGGACTCTTGCTTTTTGGCAGATTTTTGATTACTAATTCGATTTCCTTACTGGTTATGTGTCTGTTCAAATTTTCTATTTCTTCCTGTTTCAGTTTTGGTACTGTATATGTTTCTTCCAGATTGCCCATTTTATTGGCATATAATTGCTCATAATGTTCTCTTATTATTGTTTTTATTTCTGTTGTGTTGGTTGTGATTTCTCCTCTTTCATTCTTGATTTTATTTATTCGGGTCCTTTCCTTTTTTCATCAAACTGGCTAGTGGTTTATCAATTTTGTTAATTCTTCCAAAGAACCAGCTTCTGGTTTCATTGATCTGTTCTACTGTTTTTTTGGTTTCAATAGCATTAATTTGTGCTCTAATCTTGATTATTTCCTTTCTTCTGCTGGTTTGGGTTTTTTTTTCTTTCTTTCTTTTTTTTTCTTTTTGCTGTTCTTTTTCTACCTCCTTAAGGTGTAAGGTTAGGTTGTGTATCTGAGATCTTTCTTCCTTCTTTAGGAAGGTCTGGATTGCTATATACTTTCCTCTTATGACCGCCTTTGCTGTGTCCCAGAGGTTTTGGGTTGTGGTGCTATCATTTTCATTGACTTCCATACACTTCTTAATTTCCTCTTTAACTGCTGGGTTCGCCCATTCATTCTTTAGTAGGATGTGCTTCAGTCTCCAAGTACTTGTTACTTTTCCAAATTTTTTCTTGTGGTTGATTTTGAGTTTCAAAGCGATGTGGTCTGAAAATATGCACAGTATGATCTCGATCTTTTTGTACTTACTTAGGGCTGATTTGTGTCCCAGTATATGGTCTATTCTGGAGAACATTCCATGTGCGCTGGAGAAGAATGTATATTCTGCTGCTTTAAGATGAAATGTTCCGAATATAGCTGTTAAGTCCATCTGCTCCAGTGTGCCATTCAAAGCCATTGTTTCCTTGTTGATTTTTTGATTAGATGACCTTTCCATTGCTGTGAGTGGGGTGTGGAAGTCTCGTACTATATGGTATTACTATGGATGAGTTTCTTTATGTTTGTGATTAATTGATTTATATATTTGGGTGCTTGCATATTTGGCGCATAAATGTTTACAAGTGTTAGGTCTTCTTGGTCTATAGACCCCTTGATTATGATATAATGCCCTTCTGCATCTCTTGTTACAGTCTTTATATTAAAGTCTAGATCGTCTGATATAAGTATGCGTACTCAGGCTTTCTTTTGTTGACCATTAGCATGATAGATGGTTTTCCATCCCCTTATTTTCAATCTGAAGGTGTCTTTAGGTCTAAAGTGGGTCTCTTGTAAACAGCATATAGATGGATCTTGTTTTCTTATCCATTCTGTTACCCTATGTTTTTTGATTGGAGCATTGATTCCATTGACGTTTAGAGTGAGTCCTGAAAGATATGAATTTATTGCCATTATGTGGCTTGTAGAGTTGGAGTTTCTGGTGGTGTTCTCTGGTCCTTTCTAATCTTTTGTTGTTTTTTGTACTTATTTATTTATATATATATATTTTCATCTTTTCTCCCCTCAGAAAGTCCCCCTTAAAATTTCTTGCAGGGCTGGTTTAGTGGTTACAAACTCCTTTAATTTTTGTTTGTCTGGGAAACTTTTGATGTCTCTTTCTATTTTGAATGACAGCTTTGCTGGATAAAGAATTATTAGCTGCATATTTTTCTGATACAACACACTGAATATATACTGCCACTCCTTTCTGGCCTGCCAAGTTTCTGTGGGTAGGTCTGCTGCAAACCTGATCTGTCTTCCCTTGTAGGTTAGGGACTTTTTTTTTCCCTTGCTGCTTTGATGATTCTCTCCTTGCCTGAGTATTTTGTGAATTTGACTATGATATGCCTTGTTGATGGTCGGTTTTTGTTTAATGTAATGGGGGTCCTCTGTGCTTTTGGATTTTGATGTCTGTGTCTTTCCCCGGGTTAGAAAAATTTTCCACTTAGATTTGCTCACATAACCCTCCTACCTCTATTTCTCTCTCTTCCTGTTCTGGGACCCCTATGATTCTGGTGTTGTTCCTTTTTAATGAGTCACTGATTTCTCTAATTCTTAAAATCGTGCTCTTTTGCTTTAATCTCCCTCTTTTTTTCTGCTTCATTATTCTCCTACGTTTGTCCTCTAATCACTGATTCTCTGTTCTGCTTCATCCGTCTTTGTCACCGCGGCATCCATCCGTGATTGCAGCTCAGTTATAGCATTTTTTATTTCATCCTGACTAGTTTTTACTTCTTTTATCTCTGCAGAAAGGGATTCTAACCTATTTTTGACTCCAGCTAGTATTCTTATTATTGTGATTCTAAATTCTGGTTCAGACATTTTGCTTGTATCTGTGTTGGTTACACCCCTGGCTGTTGTTTCTTCATGCTCTTTCTTTTGGGGGTGAATTTCTTCGTTTTGTCATTTTGAAGGGAGAAAAGGAATTAATGAGGTAGAAAAATTGAAATTAAAAAAATTGAATTTAAAAAATGTTAAAATTTAAAAATTAAACACGCACACACACACAAAGTCGAATAAATGATGCTAGATCCTAGGGGTATTTTGGTCTGTGTGTTGAAAGTGGTTTGAAATTTTGGAGAAAAAAGTGGGGGGGGGGGGAAGAAATTGTTTGAAAATTTGAAAAAGTGAATACACTGTAGTAGACTAAAATAAAATGATGGAAGTAAAATAGAATGGAAAATTTTACATAAAAATAAAAAATATAGGGGTGCCTGGGTGGCTCAGTCAGTTAAGAGGCCAATTCAACTCAGGTCATGGTTTCGCAGTCCATGAGTTTGAGCTGTGCGTTGGGCTCTGTGTTGATAGCTCAGAGCCTGGAGCCTGTTTCAGATTCTGACCCTCTCTCTGACCCTCCCCCCATTCATGCTCTGTCTTTCTCTGTCTTGAAAATAAATAAACGTTAATTTTTTTAAAAAATGTAAAAAACATAGTAAAAAATTAAAGAAAAAATATTTTTAGTAGAAATTGAAAATAAGAATGAATTTTTTCTTCTGTATTCAAGAAAAAGAAAAGATACAAAAATGAGACAAAAGAGAAAAAGGAAATTGAGTATTTGAAAAAGTGAATACACTGAATTATAGTAAAATAAAATGATGGAAGTAAAATAGAATTTGAAAAAATTTACACAAAAGTAAAAAATATAGGAAAAAATATTAAAATATTTTTTAAGAAAAAATGAATTTGTTCTCTTTTTTATTCAAGATAAAGAAAAGAAGTGAAAAAGGAAAAAAAAAAGAAAATTGAATAGATGGACCTGGACCTGCTAACAGATTGAAATAGGACTGAAATTACTTCATTTTCCCCTAGAAGTAAGTCTATGAAGTGCTTTATAGTCCATAAACTAAGCAGGTGGGGAGACTTGTGGTTTTGAAGAGTGAGATTGGCCCAGTTGGGCGGGGCTTAGTGTAATGGCTCTGTTCTCCACTAGATGGCACTGCTAGCCTACTGGGGTGGAGTGTTGTGGCGCTCATAGGTGCCTATGTGCATGCGTGGGAGTGGTGAAAAAGGCCTCACCCAGTTACCCAGTCTCTAGTATTGGAACTCTGTTCTCCCCGATCAGCAATTGTGCACCCATCCTCTGTCTTCAGCTCTCGTCCACTCCCTGCTTTTTCACTGTCCATGACCAAACCCCAGGCAGTACCTCTCTCCCTAGGTTTGTCTCAGATGAGGCTCTTTTCCCCAGTCCCTTATGTCTGAAGGACTATGGCTTTGATTTGTTCTGCCCCTCTATGGGAGGGTCTCACTGAGCAATGGCCAAATGTTGGCTGCAACCAGGAACACTTGCTGGACTCTGCTGTTGCCGGTGCCCCGAGACTGTGGCCAGGTGCCAGCCTGCCCCGGAAAAAATTTGCGAGACAGTGTAGCAGCAGCGTTTCAGGGATTATGGAAAATCACAACACACATCTGGCACCAGGCCTCACCCTTAATGACCTTGTTGCAGCACCAGCAAATCTGGCCATTCTCTGGGGTCTGCTGGGACCAGGTGGCTTCAACAGTCTCTACCAAATGTCCTTCTAGCAGTGGAACCGCTTTTCCCCATGGGGCCTGAGAACCTCTGAAATGCCCAGAGTCTAAGAGACCCCCAAAAACGAACCACCAGAGTCCAGAGTCAAAGCTAAGCAGCAAGGGTCATTTATTGCAGGTTCGAACCTGGACCTCTGCGCCCCCGTTGCCGGTGACGCCAAGAGGCCCTGAGAGAGGTTTTTACACCCCTTTTATAGACAGGTACAAACAAGTCATGGGGAAATCAGGAATTTTCCACAGTTACAGAGCTGCGATTGGTTGGTGTTTAAAGTTGGACACTTAACAGTATTCGATTGGTTCCTGCCTTTAGGTCAGACCACAACCGGGGGTACGGGTATCACAATGATTGATCAGGAATACACGGATGTGCCAAGCAACAATGATTGATTAGGAGTACACGGATGTGCCAAGTAACAATGGTTGATCAAGAATATACGGATGTGCCAGGCAATAATGATTGATCAGGAATACATGGGCGCGCCAAGCAATTGTACAGAAGCGGAACAAGCTGGCTAAGCTTGGTTAGGTTTCAGTTTCCCATAACTTAAGCTTTTAAGTTTCAATTTTCTCAGGCCTCTCATTCCCCCCTTTCTCAAGTACCTGAGGACCCAATCTTGGGTCCTACAGTGTTACCTAATCAAGCTCGCTTTCCATGTCTAGGAGCTGATACTGTGGTCTAAGGACCATAACCTGAATGGTGTTTAGTCTGTCCCTGATAAACTTTATTATTTTGTTCGGTGTGCGAGATCCTCTTGGAGCTATTTAATTTTGGTCCGAACTATTCCTGATTTATTGGCATAAAAGCAACATTTTTCTTGTAGGGCTAAGGAGATGCTGCCTTGTTCTGCGGTTAGCAGATCTAACCCTCTTCTATTTTGTAACACCACTTCTGCTAGGGAATCTAGCTGATCCTGCAGATCCTGGATTGTCCCTGACAAGGCCTCGACATCATTAATTAGTTGCCGAGAGAGTCGCAGATAGGAGTGTATGGAGACTCCTAATCCTGCTGTCCCGATAGTTAATGCACCTGTAATTCCTAGGCTTGTCAGGAGGGGGATAACAACCACAGCTCGTTTGGATCTGCCAGTTGCAAAGTTTAAACTAGGGATGGGCATGGGGGTTCCAGCAGACGGCGGCTCCAACTGAGCCATGGCAGCCGGCTTGAAGTTGCATATTATTATCACTAGCTTTTGCTGCCCTGTTACTCTGTAGGATAGCTGTAAAGTGGGTAGTGGAGTTGTCTGGCCCTATACATTGCTGATAGGAGTCATAACAAGAGCTATGCATCGACTCCTGGAAAGTAGAGCAAGGGCATTCTGCTGTGGGGGGCAGGGGCTTAGGTTTGTCAACACATAACCACTGCTGTTTTTGGGGTCCTGTGATGTCATAGGTCTGGGTTAAGTGAGCAATTGTGGTCCCACAGTCTTGGGTTTGAGTGTATCTTCGCTGATAGTGACCACCCCTTCCTATAGAGCCGGCTGTTAGTCTTTTACCATGTGGCAGGGTAAGGGTTCTAACTACGCCACCTCTGCCATCACAGGGCCTTCTATACAGAACTTTATACAATTTCTGTTTGTCAACGGGGGCATTTAGTCCTCCCTCCAGGAGGTTGAGGTTGAGGGCTAGTAGGACAAGGGTTACTATCCTGAACATGTCTAGGGGAGGCACGGCGCAAGGTTAGTTTGAGGGGGTTTTTCTTACTCCAGTCTACAGTCCAAGTAGTATTTTTATCAGTGTGTCCCACGAGGTCAGACAACGGGTTGACAGGCTTCATGTGGGTGTGGTGGATCCAGGTGGGGAGGTTATCTACCTTGATGGTGGTGGGAGTCGTCAGGATGATTTGGTAAGGTCCTTTTCACCTGGGTTCAAGGTTCTCCTGCCGGTGTCGCTTGACGAGGACCCAGTCTCCTGGATGATACTGATGAGGAGTGGGTGGGAGTTCTGCCTCATACAGTTCTTTTAGTTTAGGCCACATGGCCTCATGAACCTGCTGTAGAGCCCTGAGAGAAGACAAGAGGCTGTTATCTTGGTCTAATTGAATGAGGTTTGACTTAAGATTAGGTGTGGGTCTGCCAAACATGATTTCATAGGGTGTAAGGCCCAACTTGTATGGGGAGTTGCGAACCCTGTACAGAGCGTAGGGGAGTAACTCTACCCAATTAGCGCCAGTCTCCATAGTCAATTTAATAAGGGTCTCTTTTAATGTTTTATTTATTTTTCCTACTTGTCCTGAACTTTGGGGCCGGTAGGCACAATGTAATTTCTAATCTGCCCCAAGTACGGAAGCCAATCCCTGACTTACCTTAGAGACAAATGCAGGTCCATTGTCTGACCCTATCATGACTGGAAAACCATACCTGGGCAGGATTTTTTCTAGGATCTTTTTGGCTACTATCTGCACCGTTTTCTTCTTGGTTGGAAAGGCTTCAGTCCATCCTGAAAAAGTGTCTACGAACACTAGTAAGTATTTATAGCCGTATTTGCTGGGCTTTACCTCGGTGAAGTCCACTTCCCAGTGGGCTCCTGGTATGGTTCCTCTTTTTCGGTGGCCTTGGGCTGTGGCGTGTGGGTGCGCGTTCTGGAGTATTTTTGTCAGGATTGCGTGGCCCAATTTTTCGGGAAGGATAAGGCGGTCTCTGGAGTCCCTCCACCATCCGTCTGTATCTTGGGTCATGGGGAACTCGCACATCCAGATAAGATCATCTTCTGAGTATTCAGGCTATGGGGGTAAATCTCGGGGCCCTGGGTCTGGTAGCTGTGCAGGTATTACTTGGATGGATTTTTGTGCTACCTGGCGTGCAGTTTGATCAGTTAGGTTATTTCCTCGAGAGATTGGATCAGTTATTTTTTTTGGTGACCCGGGCAATGTACTATAGCCAGTTTTTAGGGACCCAAATAGCGGCCAATAGGGCCAGAATTTTATCTTTATTTTTGATGTCTTTGCCTTTAGCAGTGAGTAGTTCCCTCTCACGGTATATTGCCCCATGTATATGGGCCGTGGCAAAGGTATACCGGCTGTCTGTATATACAGTTACTTTGCGGTCCCGCCCCATTCTTAATGCTTGGGTCAATGCAATTAGTTCTGCCCTTTGGGCAGAAGTCCCTGTGGGCAGAGCCTCTGCCCATATCACTTCAGTCTCAGATGTCACTGCTGCCCCCGCATACCTCTGTCCTTGATGGACGAAGCTGCTTCCGTCAGTAAACCAGGTGACCTCACCATCAGGTAACAGCGGGTCCTGTAGGTCTTTCCTTGTTCCGTGGATCTGCGCTAGGATGTCGGCACCGTCATGGAGCGGGGAGTCCAGGTCAGGGTCGGGTAGCAGCGAGGCCAGGTTTAGAGTTCGGGGAGGGGTGTATGTGGTCCGCAAGGGATTTAACAGGAGTCCCTGATAGTGGACCATCCGAGCATTGCTCATCCACCTATCAGGGGGCTGCTTGAGTACTCCTTTGATGGCGTGGGGTGTGGTGACATGTAACTCTTGACTCAGGGACAGCTTATCGGCGTCTTTAACCATTAGGGCTGTAGCCGCTATTATCCGGAGTCAAGGGGGCCATCCTGCAGCTACAGGGTCCAGTGTTTTTTTTCTTTGAGAGATAGGCCACTGGTCTGGGCCACGAACCTAGATGTTGGGTTAGCACTGCCTTGGCTATGCCTTTATGTTCATCCACATATAAGTGGAAGGGCTTAGAGATATTGGGCAGTCCTAGAGCTGGGGCCGATAGGAGAGCTCTCTTTATCTGTTGGAATGCCTGCTCAGCTTCCGCAGACCATTCAAATGATGGTTGGTTTTTAGAGACTGCGTGTAAGGGGTTTGGCCATGGCTCTGACCCCGAGCGCAGTTGCTTCTTTTTGGAACAGTCACGAATCCAATGTCCTTTTTCTTTACAGTAGGCGCATTGGTCTTTGTCTAGGGGGCGCCTAGGGGGGCGAGTTTTCTGCTTATCCTCTGGAGCGTCCCGATTATTATATACCCGCTGAGCAATGCGGAGTAAATCCTGGATCTGTTTTCCTTCTAAATCCTCTAATTTTTGGAGTTTCTTTTTGATGTCAGGGGCAGCCTGGTTTACAAAAGACAGATTTTCAGGGGCCTCAGGGTCCATGGGAGTGTACTGCCTAAAGGCTTCCATTAATCTTTCTAAAAAGTTGGCAGGGCTCTCTGTCTTACCTTGTATTACCGAGTACCCCTTGGCCAAATTGGTGGGCTTGCGTGCTGCAGCCCGGAGACCCGCCATTAGAGTCTGGCGATAAATGAGCAGTCTCCCCTACCTTCTGCCGAGTTGTAGTCCCAATCAGGCTGAGTCAGGGGAAACGCTGCATTAATGAGGTCAGGGTTAACAGTGGGTCGACCATCTTCCTCGGGGACCAGCTTCCGCGCTTCAAGTTGCATTCTCTCCCTTTCTTCCGTGGTGAACAGGATTCGCAAAAGCTGTTGGCAGTCATCCCAGGTAGGCTGGTGGGTGAACATTGTGCTCTCTAGGAGGGCTATAAGATCTCTAGGGTTATTAGAAAACCGAGCATTTTGGGTTTTTCAATTATATAGGTCACTGGTGGGGAAGGACCAATACTGGAGTCGGGGATTGCCCGTTTCATCGGGGGGTCCTATTTCCCACAGGGGTAGGGCTACAGTGGAGTGGGGGAGGCGAGAGCTTGGCTCACACTGGGTGCGCCCGCGAGTTTGGCCGGCTGGCCCTTCACGGTTGGTTTCATTTTTAATAGGGCTAGGCACGGCTGCTGCCTGTAGCCTCCCTGGTTCTGGCACAGCTACCGCTTCCCCCCCCCCCCCCCCCAGTTCCCCTTGAGGGGCAACCAGCGGGCAACAGGTGCGGCGGCCGCTTTGGGCAGATCCTGGGGTGCAAGGGGAGGGGGAAGATAGGGTGGAGGGTTTTCAACAAGATCTTGCCACACGGGATGTAGGGAACCTGGTCTGGGTGGCCCTGACCTTGGCAGCTATAGGCAAACAAAAAGTGCCCTCAGTAGGCCAGCCCACCCCGAAAGTGGGCCACTCAGACCGGCAGAAAGTGATGAGTCTCGACCGGCGGATGTCCAGGCTTAGGTTATGGCCTCTCTCCCTTCTTCCAGCCCGGACATCCTTGAAATTAGCTAGAAGAAGGGAGAGAGGTGTACTCTGGTTCTGTCCCATAGCCTGTATAGGAAAAAATAAATGGGCCAAGTTAGTTTCTGTTCCAGAAGTGAGTTGGATATACCTGCAAGGGAGAAGAGACAAGTTAAATCGCAAGCGCGGCGGCAAACAGAAAGTGCCTTGGAGAAGAGACCAGATACAGAACGGGTGTCCGTAACCCAAACAGAGTTCTGATGGGCCAAAATAGTGCCCCAGACAGGAGCTAGAGGACGTCTCCTCCTGGTCCCGACTGACTTCCCTATAGCGCGTCCGCCAGGGCTAGGTCAGTCACTGATACAGATCCCGCGCGGGAGAGCCAGAAACGAACAGACAACAGACACAGACACAGACACAGACACAGACAGAGCCGGCTTACTTACCGATCGGTCTCAGAAATGACCCGTTGACTTGGGGTCTGGTGGGTTTGGGGGGGGGGGCTTCCCGGCCAACGCACCAAATGAAATGCCCAGAGTCTAAGAGACCCCCAAAAACGAACCACCAGAGTCCAGAGTCAAAGCTAAGCAGCAAGGGTCATTTATTGCAGGTTCGAACCTGGACCTCTGCGCCCCCGTTGCCGGTGACGCCAAGAGGCCCTGAGAGAGGTTTTTACACCCCTTTTATAGACAGGTACAAACAAGTCATGGGGAAATCAGGAATTTTCCACAGTTACAGAGCTGCGATTGGTTGGTGTTTAAAGTTGGACACTTAACAGTATTCGATTGGTTCCTGCCTTTAGGTCAGACCACAACCGGGGGTACGGGTATCACAATGATTGATCAGGAATACACGGATGTGCCAAGCAACAATGATTGATCAGGAGTACACAGATGTGCCAAGTAACAATGGTTGATCAAGAATATACGGATGTGCCAGGCAATAATGATTGATCAGGAATACATGGGCGCGCCAAGCAATTGTACAGAAGCGGAACAAGCTGGTTAAGCTTGGTTAGGTTTCAGTTTCCCATAACTTAAGCTTTTAAGTTTCAATTTTCTCAGGCCTCTCACCTTCCGGACCCCACTCTCTTCCTGGGGATTTGCCCTTCCCACCAGAGCACCGCCAGGTATCGAGCTGCAGAGTTGCAGACTTTGCACTTCCCTTGTTTACAGTCTTAATGGAATTTAAACCCTCTCCTTTCTCCTTTCTCCCTTTTTAGTTTAGTTCCTGCAGCTGTTTTCAATTTTCCACTTTCTCTCTAGCTGCTTTTGGGGAGGAGTGCTTTTCCTGTATTCTTCCCCCAGTCTCTGTCCTCTGTCCACCCACAAAAGCAGCTCCCTGCCCGCTGCAGCTTCTTTCTCCCCATGCTCACGTCTCCGCGCCATGTACCTGCTGAATTCTGTGGTTCAGGTTGTGCAGATTGTTGTGTTAATCCTCAAATCAGTTTTCTAGGTGTGCAGGATGGTTTACTGTTGGTCTGGCTGTATTTCATGGATGGGAGACACACAAAAAACTTCTATGCTATTTCCCCATCTTGGCTCCTCCCCTAGTGCCTTCTATTCTTTTCGCAAACCTAGCTAGTATCCTATGATTGTTCTTTTAAATTCTGTTTCAGATATATTATTTATATCTGTTTTGAATAAATTCCTAGCCATCACCTTTTTTTGTTCTTTCTTTTGGGCTGAATTCCTTGTGTGTGTGTTAGGAAAGCCTGTTATAGTTCTTGCTCCTGAGAGTAATGGCTAGCTTAAGGAGAGGTCCTATACTGTCTATGGCCCAGTGCTTCAGAAGTCTTTCAGAGTGCGCACTCTGCTGTTATGTTTTGGCTGCTCTTTCCCTTAGGTCAGTCCTCTGCAGAATTTCTCCTTGCCAGCAGTGGATAGTGTTTGGATCTTATCCTGTGTGTGGCATTTTAACTAGGTGTGCTTTGGTCTGTTTGTTAAAATAAGCCTGAGTCTATTGTCACTAGAGCTGAAGCTTTGCAGCACTCTATGATCAGTAGACTTGGTGCATGCCAGGGCTTTGTTCTGGTCTTCTGGGAGATGGGCCTGCTGTGCTGGTTCTCAAGCTGACTTGCCCTGGTAAAGATGCACTAGCAGTGCACAGGGGGCGGGTCTTGGTGTAAGTGGCTTCAGTCTGGGAGCTCTGTGTTGCTCATTGAGGTCTGTAAGTGCCCAGGGGCAGGGAGATAATGGCATTGCCCAGAACGCTTGATCCCAAAATGGGGAGTTCCTACCTGCCACTGTTTAGCTGTGTTACAAAATTCCACATTTTAGGGACCTGGCACATGTGGACCCAAGCTGATCATTTAGATCATTTAGGGGAGTGTCTCACCATGCTGCGGCTGGTCCTGGTTTGTCTCAGAAAAGCAGTTGCACAATTCTACAGGCGCTCAAAGTTTATGGTAAAGCAGAGCAAAAAGCCAACAACAAGGTTTGTTGCCCTCAGCAGGTGTCTCTGTTCTTATACTAATGAACGGGACAGCATTGATGCTGCCAGCTCTTTTTTCCCCTGGGAGGCCATACCACCTCTCCCAAGTGCACTCCAAGAAAGGGATCTGTCTCTTGCAGTGAATTCCAGGGGACCCTCAAACAATGCTGTCTGCTCCTGGACCTCTGGCTCCTTTCCCACAGGAGCACCACTATGTTCACCAGGGTCCACTTGGTGGTGGCAGAGACTTCTAAAACTTAAGACTTTGAGCTCCACGGCTTGTAAAAACTTAGGATAATTAGCCACTCTAGTTTTCCTAGTCACTGGTTTTGGGGACATGTTTGTCTTATGTAGTCCCTTGTGTGGTGTTTCTCTCTGTTTCTCTCTCTACTCTCTCTGAGATCAAGGCTCACTCTCCTCCACAGCACCTGTGATTCTTTTCTCCCCAGAATGATGTCTCCACAACTCCTACCTTCCATGATGTGGCTTCTTTTCTTCCTCTAGTTCTGCAATTTGTTCTTTCAGCATTCAGATCTACTTCTTGGGTGTTCAAAATGATTTGATATTTATCTCGCTGTGTTTGAGGGATGAAGCAAGCATAGGGTCCTAATACTTCTCCACCATCTTAACTTCTAGAATGCTCTGTTATATTTAAATATGCAGTCCTTTCTACTCATTTCTCTGAAGTCATTACCTTATTTTTATTCAGTCTTATATTTGAGTTTAGTATTAATTTCTGAAATTCCTTCATTTTTAATTCTTTTCTGAGTTTATGAGTTTTTCTAACCCTATGCTTTTCTTTCACACTTTAACATATTTAAGCTTATTTTGAAATAGTAGACTATAGTTTTCATCTGTTTTGTGTGCTTTCAACATTTATAGGCATGGTATTCTACTCCTTATCTTCCTTTTTGCTTATAGTATCTTTGTACGTATAAAATTTGGCCTTGTTTTCTGTTGTTTATTTTTATGAAAAAATAATCTACCTGACTTTCTTAAAGTAGACTGTTGCAGATGGGTTTTCTAACTTCTTTGTTCTAGGGTTTCCTTCTCTGTTATGCTAGTGAAGTGTTAAAAAATATGATGGCTTCTTTTTTGAGCTATATTGTATTCCCCTCCCCAGTTTTTACCTGAATATTCTCTTTTCTTTATCTCTACTGTCACTATACTACTCAATTTGATTCTTATCTCAGATGTTTCTCCTCATTGTGGGGCTATACTTGAGAGATCCTTTACATGATTAGCTTTGAGAGATATATGGTCAAGACTGCTTCATCCTCTTCAGACTGTAATATGGACCCCTGATGTTAGAGTGTGCAAAATACTTCCTAGTTTCAGCTGCTATTCTTAAGTTGACCCCTTGAACTTTTCAGTGAACACCTGTTGGGTTTTTTTTTTTTTCAGTTCAATCAGCTGTTTCTTGCTTCTCTTTTCTTCTCTCTGTTATTGGTACTGTGCAGCTCTTGTAGTTGGGTTTTTTTTTTTTTTATGCCTACATTTTGTGTTTTGTAGCGCTACCTTTACCCTAGTTTGTTTTAAATATTGTTCCTGGGCTTTTTATATTGCTACCATAATTGCTTTATCTGTTTCTATGGTGAGATTTAGGTAGATTCCAAAACTATGTTGCTTCTGTTGCTATTTCCTAGAATCCTCTATGATTTGTATTAAAAAAAATAAAAGCTATGCTTATGTCTTCTTTTGCCTACAGTTTTTATATTAGTTTGTTATTGGTTTGTCAGGGCTGCCATCACAAAGTACCACAGACTGGATGGCTTAACAACAGAAATTTATTTTCTCATTGTGAGAAGTCAAAGGTCAAGGTATTGGCAGCATTGGCATTTTCTTGAGGACTATGAAAGAAGGTTCTGTTCCAGGTGTGGATGGCTGTCTTATACCCATGTCTATATATTATCTCCTCTCTTTTTCTGTGTCCAAATTTTTTCTTCTAAAAAGGACACCAATCATATTGGATTAGAGCCCACTCTAGACCTTATTTTAATTTAGTGTCTCTTTTAAAATCTTATCTCTAAATGCAGTCATGTTGTGAGGTATTAGAGGTTAGAGCTTCAACATACAAATTTGGGGGACACAATTCAGCCCATGTCAACTATGTATGTTTTAACGACTTGAAAATCTGTAGCAATATCTCTGGTCAAAATTCTTTTTTTGAGCTTCAGATCATATAGTCCAATACCACTTGGACAGGTACACTTTCATACCATGTGTATGCTCTCAGTGGTTAGCACAGTTGATTGGATGAATAAGTTACCTAGTAGGCAGTTGGATATGTGGTCCTGCAATGCTTCAGACATAATATGTCCACAGTTGTGCTCATTTTATTTTCCTTAAACTTGTTATTCTTTTTGCCTTCATTATCTTGGTAAGTGGCATTAATATGGTCACTTTGTTTCTTAGTTATTATAACCAGGGTTATTATAAACTCTTCTCTCTCACATGCTATCTCTGAAGAGTTATAAAAGTCTTTAGTTTCTATTTCCTTAACATTTTTTCTCTATTCCGTTTTCTCCACCTGTGACACCTGATATCTTGATTCAGAGCCCCCTTTATATCTTACTAGAATCACCCCTTTAAATTAACATTGATTTTATTTATTTAGGAATTGGCAATACACTCACATGGTTCCAGGTTAAGAAGTTCTAGTGAAATGTATGTTCCCACTCCTATTTCTCCACCTGGTTCACCTCTCCAGAGGTAATTAATGTTATCAGTTTCTAGTGTTTCTTTCCAGAGATATTTTATGCATATGCTGTTTTTCATGTACTGTGTGTATATTAAAATCATAAAATTCTTTTGTCTTTTTTACTTAAATGATGGCATACACTACGTGTTGTTCTACAATTTTTGTTTTTGTAATTTAATAATAACTTTTTGAGATCATTTTATATCAATACATAAAATGTTTTTTTAGCATTAAATTATTTCATGTTCTGGATGACTATTAAGCATTTAAGTGCCATAAATAACCTTGTATATAACCTTCTATGCATGTGCAAATGTAGCCATAGAATGAATTCCTCCAAGTGGAATTGGTGAGTCAAAAGGTATATAGATTTTCAATGCTGACAGATGTTGCCAAATTGCCCTTAAATTTGTCTTTTGCAATAGTTATTTTGACTGATCTCTCTGCTTTGAATTCACCCTCTTTGATGCTGCCAGAGGCAATTGCTAAAATGAAACTCTAATCATGTTACTCTGTTTCTTAAAACTCTTCAGTGACTCACAGTTACTTACCAGAAAAACATGAACTCCTTGGTTTGGAAACCATAACCCTCCTTTTTGGGTATTTGCTTATATGGTCAGGCTCACTTTTTATCATTTCTCTTGGTACATTTTACACTCTGTTTAAACTAGTTCATGTTTCTCATACAAGCTGTGCTTGTTTCCTCTGCTTGGAATACCTGATAATCCTTCAAAACTCAGTTTTGTTGCCTCCTAGGAAATGGAGTAGAACACATGTTGATTCTTGGTATCACAGTGCCAGGAACATACCTCTAAGATTGCCCTATTTCACTGAAGAGTAATTACCTGTTCATATCTGTCTTTCCTAGCCTGTCAGTTAAATAGCTATAGAATTGATACCACACAAAGAAAATATAAAAGGAATATATAGAATCTAGTCAGGCAATAAGGAGATTCATTGAATCCAAGGAAATGAAGGAAATCATCTGTAGCCCCAGGTGGGTAAAGCAAACCATTTGCCCAAATGAGATGATAAAAAAAAAAAAAATAGAAGTTATGATCAAAATTGGGTAAACGTGAAATGTATAGGACACCCATGGGAAGCATAATGCCAATATGCACAGCTACCTTTCCAGTCTCCCCCCTCTCACTTTATCTCCAGTAATATCAGACTACAGTATATAATTGTTCCTTAGACTAACCATACTGTTTTTACAGGTCATGCATTCTGCTTAGAACTTCCTTACTTATTTTAGCAGCTCTTCCCTCAAAACCCAGATCACATGTTAACTCCTCTGGAAAACTGTCCTTAGAACTGAATCATTTCTTCCATTCTAATACTTCTGAAACTTGAACTTCTTTTTTTCATTATTCAATCATACAATATTGTAATGCAGTTATTTGCATACCTATTGGCTTTGCCTAGCAAGACCAAGAGCTCTTTGAAGGCAGAAATATGTCCTGTTCAGTACCTCCAGGGCAGTGTTTTAGACATAGTAGTTGCTCATAGTAGTCAACTGACTGTGTACTCTGTCATCTGTAGTATAATCTAGCGGCCAAAACATGGGCTCTGCAATCAGACTGCTAGTTATTTTATTTTATTTTTTTTGGGGGGGAAGTGAGTTTCTGATTTACTTATTATCCTAACAAAGGAACCACAGTAAAATAGTAGATGCTAAATAGTTGTTGAATTAAATCAAACTTCTGGTTAAAAGTTCCCGAATTAGAAGGAAATTTTTTTTTAATTTTATTTTTTTAATTTACATCCAAATTAGTTAGCATATAGTGCAACAATGATTTCAGAAGTAGATTCCTTAATGCCCCTTATCCATTTAGCCCATCCCCCCTCCCACAACCTCTCCAGTAGCCCTCTGTTTGTTCTCCATATTTATGAGTCTTTTATGTTTTGTCCCCCTCCCTGTTTCTATATTATTCTTGTTTCCCTTCCCTTATGTTCATCTGTTTTGTCTCTTAAAGTCCTCATATGAGTGAATTCATATGATATTTGTCTTTCTCTGACTAATTTCACTTAGCATAATACCCTCTAGTTCCATCCACATAGTTGCAAGTGGCAAGATTTCATTCTTTTTGATTCCCAAGTAATACTCCATTGTGTGTGTGTGTGTATATATGTATATATATATATATATATATATATATATATATATATACACCACATTTTCGATGGACATTTGGGCTCTTTCCATACTTTGGCTATTGTTGATAGTGCTGCTATAAACATGGGGGTGCATGTGTCCTTTCAAAACAGCATACCTCTATCCCTTGGATAAATACCTAGTAGTGCAATTGCTGGGTCATAGGGCAGACTGCTAGTTATTAAAACAGGATCTATCACTTGCTAGTTGTGTGAACTTGGAGAAGCTACTGATCCTCTTCAGTGCCTCAATTTCCTTATGTCTACACTAGAGATATTAGTATTTACCTCATAGGATTGCAGTGAGAAGTGAAATAACCATGTGATTAGCATATAGTATATACTCATTTAAATATATAGCTGGCTATGTCAAATAATTTCTTTGGTCAATTTTGTTAAAAGCAGTGCCCAGATTCCAAAAGTCACACTTCAAGTCCTTGATATTAATGTCAATTCCACATTCCATGTTCTGGACTCTTTAGATGCTTCCTACCTGCCTCCCCCCACCAACCTGCTGTTGATCTCTGGCAACATTTTTTTTTTAATGTTTATTTTTGAGAGAGAGAGAGGGAAAGAGAGAAAGAGAATGAACATGAGCAGGGAAGGGGCAGAGAGAGAGGAAGACACAGAATCTGAAGCAGGCTCCAGGCTCTGGACTGTCAACGCAGAGCCTGGCATGGGGCTCTGACCCATGAACCATGAGATCATGACCTGAGCTGAAGCTGGGTGCTTAACTGACTGAGCCACCCAAGGGCCCCTCTGGCAACATTCTTGAGTAGATCATTACTTAGTTGGCATACAACCACTTAGGAAAGAAAGCAGTGTTAATCGAGATTGAAGAGGATTCATTAAGAACTAGTGATGGCAAATTACTCTTAATCTTACTTTTGAAGAGAGCATTATTAGAGTCATATCTAAGGGTATGGAATCCAAAGTGGGTCTGAGGTAACTACTTAAGCACACACAGAAAAGAAAAATAAATAAAATATCCTAGGAGAAGAAAAATTAGGATTGAATACTCAAGTTAAGGGGAGATGTTAGATAATACATGATGTATTAGTTACTAGGACTGCCATAACAAGATATCACAGATTGGGTGGCTTAAACAACAACAACAACAACAACAACAAATATATATATATATATTTTAACAATTCTGGAGGCTTGAGACTGGAGATCAAGTTACCAGCAGAGTTGATTTCTTCTGAGGCCTTTCTCCTTGGCTTGTATATGGTCATCTTCTCCTTATGTATTCACATGTTCTCTTACATTTGTGTTTTAACCTCCTCTTCTTGTAAGGACACCAATCACATTGGACTAGGATCCATCCTGATGACCTTTTAACTTAATTATCTATTGTGAGATCTTATCTTAAATACATTAATGTATTTTGTAATGGGGTACTGGGGCTTAGGACTTCAATATGTGAATTTTGGGGAGACATATTCAGTGCATAACACACAGTACTATATAGCATACAGTTCTGTCCAACTGCAAGAAGGGGACCATATGTTTGGTTCTGTAATTCCTTTTTTTAAAAAATTTTTTAGATGTTTATATATTTATTTTGAGAAAGAGACAGAGAGTGTGAGTGGAGGAGGGACAGAGAGAGAGACATAGAATCCAAAGTAGGCTCCAGATTCTGAGTTGTCAGCACAGAGCCTGACATAGGGCTCAAACCTGTGAACCATGAGGTCATGACCTAGGCCAAAGTTGGAGGCTTAATCAACTGAGCCACCCAGGTGCCCCCAGGTTCTGTAATTCCTAAAAGTGAAAAAAAAAAAGCTGGGGGGATAAAATCACTTACAATATCCACCATACCACCATTCATTTGAGCTAAGACCTAAATGATGACACTGATATAGAAACTGAGAATTCCAGGAAGAGGGCCCAAAGGCCCAAAGATGGGAAAGAATTTGGCTGGAGTATTTGGCCAGGTCTGGCAAATTCAGTAAGGGATTTTAGATTTTATTCTTTTGGCATGGGAAGGCTTTGGAAAGTTTTAAGTTGGGGGTAACATGATACAATTAATGGTTTAAAAATAATAATTGGCTTCTAAAGAAAGAAGGGGTGTGTGTACAAATGGGCAAGAGTAGCAGCAGTGAGACCAGCAACAATGCTACTCAAAGGGCTAGTCCTCAAAAAGATAAAGATGCATCCCTTCTATCACTAAGAAAGTCTTCCGATGGAAAAAAGACAGTCTCTGCACCAAATGGTGTTGGGAAAACTGGACAGCGACAAGCAAAAGAATGAAACTAGACCACTTTGTTACACCATACACTAAAATAAAATCCAAATGGATAAAAGACCTAAATTTATGACAGGAAAATCCTAGAGGAGAAAATAGGAACTTCTTTGACCTCAGTCACAGCAACTTCTTACTAGACACGTGTCTGGAGGCAAGGGAAATAAATGCAAAAATGAACTACTGAGACCTCCTTAAGATAAAAACCTTCTGCACAGCAAAGGAAGCAATCAACAAAATTAAAAGGTAGCCTACAGAATGGAAGAAGATATTTGCAAATGACTTATTGCATAAAGGGTTAGTATCCAAAATCTTTAAAGAACTTACCAAACTCAACACCCAAAAAACAAATAATCTAGTGAAGAAATGGGCAGAAGACATAAATAGATACTTTCCCAAAGAAGACATCCAGATGGCCGGCAGACACATGAAAAGATGCTCAGCACTGCTCACCATCAGGGAAATACAAATCAAAACCACAATGAAATAACACTGCACACCTGTCAGAATGGCTAAAATGAACAACTCAGGAAACAACAGATGTTGGCAAGGATGTGGAGAAAGGGGAACACTTTTGCACTGTTGGTGGGAATGCAAATTGGTGCAGCCACTCTGGAAAACAGTATGAAGTTCCCTCAAAAAATTAAAAATAGGGGCACCTGGGTGGCTCAGTCGGTTAAGCAGCTGACTTCGGATCAGGTCATGATCTCTCGGTCCGTGAGTTCAAGCCCCGTGTCGGGCTCTGTGTGACAGCTCAGAGCCTGGAGCCTGTTTCAGATTCTGTGTCTCCCTCTCTATGACCCTCCCCTGTTCATGCTCTGTCTCTCTCTGTCTCAAAAATAAATAAAACGTTAAAATTTTTTTTAAAAATTAAAAATAGAATTATCCTATAACTCAGCAATTGCCCTACTAAATATTTATCCAAAGGATACAAAAATACTGATTTGAAGGGGAACATGCACCCCAATGTTTGTAGCAGCACTATCAATAATACCCAAATTATGGAAAGAACCCAAATGTCCATCGACTGATGAATGGATAAAGAAGATGTGGTATCTGTATACAATGGAATACTACTCGTCAATGAAAAAGAATGAAATCTTGCTATTTGCAACAATGTGGTTGGAAGTAGAATGTATTATGCTAAGTGAAATAAGTCAGAGAAAGAAAAATATCATATGATTTCACTTATATGTGGAACTTAAGAAACAAAACAGATGGACATTGGAGAAGGGGAGGAAAAATAAGATTACAAAGAGAGAGTGAGAGGCAAACCATAAGAGACTCTTAAATACAGAAAACTGAGGATTGCTGGAGGGGTGTTGGGTAGGGGGATGGGCTAAATGGGTAATGGGCATTAAGGAGGGCACTTATTAGGATGAGCACTGGGTGGTATATGTAAGTGACGAATCACTAAATTCTACTCCTGAAACCATTATTACAGTATATGTTAACTAGCTTGGATTTAAGTTAAAAATAATAAAATAAAATAATAAAAAAATAAAATAAAATAAAATAAAATAAAATAAAATAAAATACAACCATTATAAAAAATAATTCCAGAAATTAAAACAAAGGAAAACAACAATCCACTGTATTACTACCTTAACAAAGCAGCTCTTTCCCCTATATTCTTTCTCAGGCCTTTATATAAATGCAACCATGATTTTTGTATATTTGTGAGCACATCATGGACACAATTTTATATTGGGTATTTGACATTATACACTAAGCATTTCTGTGATGCTGCATGGTAATTATAAATTATTATAAATGCATGTTGTAAAAATTTTAGCAACTTCTTTTTTTTTTAAATGTTTATTTATTTTTGAGACAGAGAGAGACAGAGCATGAACGGGGGAGGGTCAGAGAGAGAGGAAGACACAGAATCCGAAGCAGGCTCCAAGCTCTGAGCTGTCAGCACAGAGCCCAACGCGGGGCTCCAACTCACAGACCGCGAGATCATGACCTCAGCCGAAGTCGGATGCTTAGCCGACTGAGCCACCCAGGTGCCCAGAGCAACTTCTTGTGTGTGTATGTGTGTGTGTGTGTGTGTGTGTGTGTGTGTGTGTGAGAGAGAGAGAGAGAGAGAGAGAGAGAGAGAGAGAGAGCGAGCACAAGAGTGAGGAGGAGGAGGGGAGACAGAGAGAGAGAGAAAGAAGTGGGGCTCCCCCGAAGCAGGGCTCATGTTTTACCTGAAGCAGGGCTGGTGTTCACCCAAAGTGGGGCTCATGCTCACCTGATGTGGGACTCAAACTCACTGTGAGATCATGACCTGCTCCAAAGCCAGATACTTAATGACTGAGCCACCCTGGCGTCCTTTAGCAACTTCTTATACAATTAAGTCTTTACTGATCACATACATACACACAAAAAAGAAAGTTTTCCTATGGGGAAAAAACTGTTAGCTGAACTAAGCATACACTTAGTGAAGTAGTGGATTTTCATTTTGGTGCAAGTTTTTTATATTATTGTGGATTAGAAACAAACGGTTCTTGTCTGTGGATCTCACTTTGAGTTATACTTCTAAGGCTATTACAGTAGTCCAGGTTAGAGATAACAGTTGCTGGGACTAGCATGATAATGGTAGAGGTGGTAAGAAGTGGCACATTAGGGCTCTATCACAGTGGAAGAAATGATGCGACTTATTTAATTTCATTGCGGTGGGAGTAAGAGGAATGCAGAATAGCTCTCAGATTTGGAGCTTGAGTAAGAGGGTGAATGGTAGTATTATTTACTGAGTTAGAGAAGAGTGGGAGAGGAGCAGGTTCGATGGGAGAAAATCAAACGTTGTTTTAAACATGTCATATTTGAGAAGCCTGTTAGACATTTCAGAAATGTTGGGCAAAGAGTCTTTAGTTCCAGAGAGAGGTCAGGACTTTACATTTAAAAAATTTTTTTGAAAAGTCAATTTGTTCACATAGTTCAAAAATCTAAATGTAAACTGTAATGAAGTGCAAATTCTTTCTTCCATTCTTGTCCTCCATCTGTCTAGTTCCTTCCTTACTTTAGATTCTTATGTATACTCAAACATATTTTTTTATGTTTATACAATTATATACAAATACACATTCTTGTTTGTTCTCTCTTTTTATAAGGGACTACTTATATTGTTTTGCACTTTGCTTATTTCTCTAAATAGATCTCTTAATAGATCTCTCTTGAGATCTTTCTATAACACCATATAGCTTCTTCATTCTTTAACAGTTGCATAATACTTGGTCATATGGTTATTTATTTGACCATAACTTATTTAACCAGTCTTCTATTAAAGGACATTATAATTGTCTTAGTCAGCTTGGGCTACTTAAACAAAATACCATAGTCTGAATGGCTTAAATAACAGCCATTTAATTCTCACAGTTCTGGTGGCTAGGAATTTCAAGATCAAGGTGCTGGTAAATTCAATCCTTGATGAGGACTCTTTTCCTGGCTAGCAGATGGCTACCTTCTTACATTCTTACGTTGTCTAGAGAGGAAGTTCTGTTTTCTCTTCCTTTCTTATAAGGGTACTAATCTCCTCATGGGGTTCCACTATCATGACCTTATCTAAACCTGAGTTTAAACTTCAACTTATGAATTCTAGGTGGACACAGACATTCAGTCCATAACAATGATAGTTTCCAACTTGATTATTTCCAAGATCCCTTTTCAGTTTTAAGATTCATGATACTCATTATCAAGTGATTATTCTCAGTACTATCTCTTTCTTCTGTCTTCTCCAAAAAGGATGTATAAATTGTGATCTGGTACTTTTAATTATTTTTAACAAGTTATCTTTATGATGAGCTAACAAACTCTTCAACATTTATTATAACAAATATTTGATGAGTATCAGCTAACAATATGTGCCCATCACTCTTCTAGGTATTGGAGATATAGCAATGAACAAAGATCTCTGTCATGAGCTTACAAGGGCAAGACTAAAGGTAAATAAATAAAATATGGAATAGACACCTATAAGAACTAAGAAGAAAAACAATAGAGCTAGGGAAGAAGATGTGTGTGTGTGTGTGTGTGTGTGTGTGTGTGTGTGTGTGTGTGGCAAGATATCACTGTTCAAAGTATTTTTCAATGATTCCAGTATTTGGGTTATTGGAGATCTCTGGATACCTGTTTGTTTGGGTCTGTCTTCTATCACTTCTCACTCATCCTCTAACTTCCTCAACTAGCTCACTAGCTTCCTTCTCTGGATTCTAGGAGTAACCTACACTTTTAAGCCTTTATTTCCATCTCTTTTCCCAGGCTACTATCCTTTTGTTTGGTTTGGCCTCTCTGCAGCCCTGCCATCTTGGTCCCTGATTATTGCTGATATGCCTTACCTAGCCTCTGTAACAACTTTAATCCAAGACTGAGCCCATAAGATCAAAGCTTGTTCAAAATGAAGCTGAGTCTGGTGACCAAATTAATCTCTCTTTATTAAGTGAAACTAAAAGATTGCAGACATTTCAACTATATAAATAAATAAAAGGGAAAGCAGGAAAATCAAAGCCAAAATCCAGGTCAGTTACTGATACTCAAAAATACCCTCAAGCTTTAAGTTTCTTTGTTGGGCCCAGCATTACTCCCTAGGGTGAGTACCTTTTAAATTCAACAAGGTGGCCTCAGGCCAAAGATATCCCATTGATTCAATTAACTCCACTTTCTCAGCTCTGATCTTTTATTCCAACTTTTGTGTACTGTACTTTTTTCTCTGTTTAGGTCCTTACTCAATCCCTGGTGTCTGATATAATACTCTAACATTTTAGAAAGAGCCTATCTACATTTCTTCTCTCTCTGGTTTACACTGGTTTCCAACATCTGGATTACTGTTTTTTGTTTGTTTTGTTTGTTTTTTTTCCATCTATTGCTTTGCTATAACATTCCTGTGAATCAAAGTCCCTAGTCGTGAATTCCTATCCCTGAGAGGGCAATGTGGCATCATCATATTCGCTGCTCTTCTCTAATAAAAGCCTGTACAGTTCTGTTTTTCCATTTGGGTTATCTGTTGAGAGTCCATTTTATAGTGATATCAGGATATATAGAATGGTGCTAAATTAAAAACATTAATGCAAGGAAGTAAGGATGGTGTAGGAGTTGGAAAAAATCCAACAGACTCAGAGAGTTATGATAAAGAAGGCTTCTTAAAAATTTTAGTTAGTGTAAGTTTTGTTTCAAATTTTCTGCAAGGGCAAATGTCCCTTGTAAGTCAATTCAAAGAATTTTACTCCCATTAGGAATATTTTATAGGAAAAGAGAATGGTTATATAATCCTTAGACTAGCCATGTTAAAAAAAATCTAGTTCAATAGAGATCACTAGACTTTTCACTGGCAATTGCCTGGGTGAGAAGAATGGAGTTTCCTACAAGTCTTACTTTATTATTATTATTACTTACTTTATTATTTGTCATTGTGTTTCTTTTTTTTAAGTTTTTTTTTCTTCTAAGTTTTTATTTAAATTCAAGTTAGTTAACATATAGTGTGGCATCAACAAGTCTTATTTTTAAAAGTAAAGATACTAAATATAGGTTGAACATTTATGTGTACCAGGCACTTTACATGTATTATCTCATTTCGTCTATACAACCACTAACAGAATTAGAGTAACTCATACAAAGCCATACAGTGAGTGATGGAACGGGTATGAACCCAGGTATTTCTGAGCCTGTGCTTTTGAGTGTTATACCATCTTCCCCCTAACCTTGCTTGCTCATAAGAACATATTTAAAACTGCAGGTTTCCAGGCCTTTCTCTTAGACATTTTGGTTCATTGGGTCTGGAACAGAACCCTGGAATCTCTATTTTTACCAAGATCCTTGTGTGAGTCTAGTAGGCAGATGAATTTAGGATACCTTGCCCTTTTACTCTTTAATGCTAAGTAATAAAAATAAACTTTTCTTCATCTCTAAATACCTAGTGCTTACATATTCAAAGAAATGAAACCAAGCCAAGCACATTATCTTATTTGTAAAGAGAGTCAAGTTTTTATTAAGAAACGAAAAGCCACATCGCTTCTCGGCCTTTTGGCTAAGATCAAGTGTAGAAACAAAAAGCCACATCTGGTTATAATGCTCCTTTCCTTAACATGTAAACACGATCAAGTGTTCATCATTCTTGAAAACTAGCTGCCATCTTGTCTTTTTCTTGCCTTCCTTCTTGCCTTGTCAAGCTTCTTTGAACAGTCACCCAAATTCATGGTCTACAATTCCTTATTTTTCCTTTATTCCTTATCTCACAATGGTTTGGTTTTTGCATTATGTTTCTATAGAAACTGTGCTTATCACCAATAACTTCCTGGTTGGATTCATACCACGTCTTACCTAACCTAACCTGACTTTCCTAGAAAAAGTCTTAATTCTATAAAGTTTTTATGAAAATTGCTTACATATTTTATCAGGAATGCTCATTTCTTCCAGAAAGAAGCTTTTGATTATATCAACTAAAAAGTGCCATCACAGACCAGGTTTGGAACAATTTTTCTCTTATAGTTGGCAGCTGATTTTGAAAAGCAAGGGATAATAAATAGTCCAAAAGAAATGATAAGCCAATAGCCAAAATGGACATATGAAAGGAAAGAGCATGGTTAGATGGAATGGAGTCCAGAAGGAAGAATGGATAATGGGCAGAAGGGACAATGGGAGCTATGGCTGATCAAACTCTTCTGGCCCCAGGAGAAGGACAGAGGCTTGGTATTTATAACATGGATGGAAGGAAGATAAGTCTTTGTAATGATTACCTATTGACCTTATTATACATTATTAGGAAGTTACAGCTAAGAAATTATTTTAATCTCATTTCATTTTACCTATGCACACCTGGACAAATTTGTAACAGATTAACTCATTCTTTCCTTTCTTTCTTCCTTCCCCTTCCTTCCTTCTTTCCTTCCATTCTTTCCTCCTTTTTTCTTAAAAAAATTTTTTTTAAACAGTGTTTATTTTTTATTTTCTTTTTTAACATTTTTTAAATTTATTTTTGGGACAGAGAGAGACAGAGCATGAACGGGGGAGGGGCAGAGAGAGAGGGAGACACAGAATCGGAAACAGGCTCCAGGCTCCGAGCCATCAGCCCAGAGCCTGACGCGGGGCTCGAACTCACGGACCGCGAGATCGTGACCTGGCTGAAGTCGGACGCTTAACCGACTGCGCCACCCAGGCGCCCCATAAACAATGTTTATTTTTGAGAGAGGGACAGAGTGAGAGCAGGGAAGAGGCAGAGAGAGAGAGACAGACAGACAGAGAATCTGAAACAGGCTTCAGGCTCTGAGCTGTTAGCACAGAGCCCGATGTGGGGCTTGAACTCACAAACTGTGAGATCATGACCTGAGCTGAAGTCGGATGTTTAACTGAGTGAGCCATCCAGGTCCCTCTTCATTTTTCTGATTTTAATTCTAGTGTAGTTAACATACAGTGTTATATTAGTTTCAGGTGTACAATATAGTGATTCAATTCTATACATTACTCAGTGCTTATCATGATAAGTGTACTCTTTAATCCCCATCACATATTTCACCCAACCCCCTACCCACCTCCTCTCTGGTAACCATCTGTTTGTTCTCTATAGTTAAGAGTCTGGTTTTTGGTTTGTATATCTTTTTTCCCTTTGTTTATTCATTTTGTTTCTTAAATTCCACATATGAGTGAAATCATATGGTATTTGTCTTTCTCTGGGTAACTTATTGTGATTAGCATTATATTCTCTAGATCCATCTATATAGTTGCAAATGGCAAGATTTTACTTTTTTAATGACTAAGTAATAGCCCATTCTGTATATCAAAGTATATTAATACACACACACACACACACACACACACACACACACACACACCCCTTGTTTATCCATTCATCTACCAATGGACACTTGGGCTGCTTCCATAATTTGACTATTATAAATAGCGCTGCAATAAACCTAAGAGTACACATGTCTTTTCAAATTAGTGTTTTTGTATTCTTTGGGTAAAACCTAGTAGTGGAATTAGTGGATCATATGGTATTTCTATTTTTACTTTTTTGAGAAACCTCCATACTGTTTTCCACCGTGGAAACTAGTTTGCATTCCCACTAGCAGTGCACAAGAGTTCCTTTTTCTCCACATCCTTGCCAACACCTGTTGTTACTTTTGTTTTTCACTTTAGCCATTCTGACAGGTATGAGGTGGCATCTCATTATGGTTTTGATTTGCATTTCCCCTGATGTGAGTGATGTGAGCATCTTTTCATGTGTCTGTTGACCATTTGTATTTTTTTTTAAGATTTTATTTTTAAGTATCTCTACACCCAATGTGGGGTTTGAACTTACAACTCTGAGATCAAGAGTCACATGCTCTACCAACTGAGCCAGCCAGGTGCCCCAGCCATCTGTATTTCTTTGGGGAAATATATGTTCTTTTCTGCCCATTTTTAATAGGATTTTTGTGTGTGTGTGTGATCAGTTGTATAAGTTGTTGATATATTTTGATACAAATCTTTACTGGATATGTCATTTGCAAATATCTTCTCCCATTCAGTAGGTTGTCTTTTAGTTTTGTTGATTGTTTGCTTTGCTGTGAAAAAGATTTTTATTTTGATGTAGTCCCAATAGTTAGTTTTTGCTTTTGTTTTCCTTCCCTCAGGAGACATATCTAGAAAAATGCTACAGCTGATGCCAGAGAAATTACTACATGTACTCTCTTCTAGGATTTTTATGGTTTCAGGTTTCGCATTTAGGTCCTTAATCCACTTGAGTTTATTTTTGTGTATGGTGTAAGAAAGTGGTCCAGTTTCATTATTTTGCATGTAACTGTCTGGTTTTCCCAACACCATTTGTTGAAGAGACTGTTTTCCCCATTGCATATGCTTGCCTCCTTTATTGAAGATTAATTGTGGGTTTATTTCTGGGGTATCTGTTTTGTTCCATTGATAAATGTATCTTTTTTTTGTGCCAGTACTATTATATTTTTATTACTACAGCTTTGTAGTATCTCCTGAAATCTGAGGTTGTGTTACCTCTAGCTTTTTCAAGATTGCTTTGGCTATTCAGGGTCTTTTGTAGTTCCATACACATTTTAGGATTGTTTGTTCTAGTTCTGTGAAAAATGCTATTGGTATTTTGATAGAGATTGAATTAAGTGTGTGGATTGCTTGGGTAATATGGACACTTTTAACAATATTTATTCTTCCAATCCGTGAGCATGGAATATTTTTCCATTTCTTTGTATTGTCTTCAATTTCTTTCATCAATGTTTTAAAGTTTTCAGAATATAGGTCTTTCACCTCCTTGGTTAAGTTTATTCCTAGGCTTTTTATTATTTTTGGTGCAATAGTACATGGATTGTTTTGTTAATTTCCCTTTCTGCTGCTTCATTGTCACTGCATAGGAATGCAATGAATTTCTGTACATTGATTTCTTATCTTGTGACCTTACTGAACTCATTGATGAGTTCTACTAATTTTTTTTTGGTGGAGTCTTTATGGTTTTCTCTCTCTATAGTATCATGTCATCTGCAAATAGTGAAATTTTACATCTTCCTTACCAATTTGGATGCCTTTTATTCCTTTTTCTTGTCTGAGGGGTGTGGCTAGGATTTCCAGTACTATGTTGAATAAAAGTTGTGAGAGTGGACATACTTGTCTTGTTCCTGGCCTATCTACCCCCTTAAAGTCATGAAAACAATGTTTTTTTTTTCATAAATTTGTAACAGCATGATAGTGATATAAGGGCCCTGGACTCCATATATGAACATCTAGCTGCAACTTCCTCTCCACCCAACACTCCATATTAGGTAGCAACAACAATTTCTCATGGAAATAGAGAAATACGGGAGTCTAAATTAAAATATTTGTCCATTTTCATCCAGGTCGGGTTTAAAAAAGAAGAGCAGCTGCAGTTTTGCCAAGTTCAGATTCACTTAGTGAAAAAATGAATAGTCCTTGACACTCACTTCCTGGGAAGATTTTTGTCCAGGGTACTACTTTGCATAGGTACATGTTTACCAAGTCATAGCTATTAAAGTCATAACCTTAAATGAAGCAATGAAGCACATAATAAATTGTTTAAAAATACAGTAAGCTGTAAGCTCTTGTTAAGAGAGCAAGAGGCTTTCTGTTTCTTTTCGGTGCTCAAGATGTTGAAGCAAGGACATGGTTGGTCCTCTGGTGCAAGATTCTGGATTTCCCTTGGTCTTCCAGTATGAGCTGTGATCGACTGTGCTGACAACATAGGAGCCAAAAATCTGTTTATCATCTCTGTGAAGGGGATATCTATCAAGCATGTTACTTATCTCTGTTTTGCTTTGTTTAGCTCTCTGCTGTGATTTTGTCCTGGTCTTTCATTTAGGACATATTCTTCTGTCTCCTCATTTTATCTAACTCTCTGTATCTGTTTCTATGTGTTAGGGAAGTCAGCTGCATCTCTTGCTCTTGAAAGTAGTGACCTATATGAAGAAGAGGTCTTGAAGCCCTGCAGTGAAGTGTTCCCTCTTCACCAGAACCTAGTGCTTCAGGAGTGTCTTAAAAAAAAATTTTTTTTTTTATGTTTATTCACTTTTGGGAGAGAGAGAGAAAGAGCACGAGTTGGGGAGGGGTAGAGGGAGAGGGAGACACAGAATCTGAAGCAGGATCCAAGCTCTGAGCTGTCAGCACAGAGCCCAATGTGTGGCTCGAACCCATGAACCATGAGATCATGACCTGATCCAAAGTCAAATGCTTAACCCACTGAGCCATCCAGGCACCCCTCAGGGGTGTCTTTTATAAGTGTTATATGTGCCCTACTGTTGTGGCTGAACTGCTTTTGCCTTTTTTCCACTCATCTGCAGTGGTTCTCTTTGCCTATTGTGGGCAGGGTTTGGTCCCTGAATTGTTAGTGGGTCAGTCTGGGACCACCTTGAACTTGAGCTGAGTCAGACCAGGCATTTTCCAGAGATGCAGTAGCACTGAACTACAGGGCACTTTCCCTGTGTTGTCCCCTCAGAAACTTTTGTTGGTGAGTGGGGTCTGCAGTCAGACAGATGTCTGCCCCAGCCCGCTGCTGTGCCTGCTGGAGTGTGTGGTTATCTTCCCTTTCCTCTGGGGAAGGAGTCTTTTTATTTTAGCATGGTGCTGGCCCCTGTTGGGGCTACTTCCACAGCTCCAGTCTTTTGACCCTGTTTTGGATGGGCTCTGGCCAAGGCAGTATTGGAGGGTGCAGGTCTGCAGGAGAACATGGGGGTGGGGCACGCTGTTAGCAAGCTGGTGGAGAGTGTTGGTACCATGCTTTTCCTCATAGGTGTTCACATATCTAGGCTGGGGTGCAGGAGAAGGAAATGGGCCCATCAGTTCTTTTGTTCTTTGAGAAGTTTCCTAAGGCACATGCTATGAGATTAGTAAACAAATCTCCCTCCTCTATACCTTAGGTATTTTTCAAACTATTGGTTTTATGCTGTATCTCCATGGGGTTGTTTGTTGTGTTGTCTCTTTAAGGGTAAGGACTCAGTTTCAGTTTCCTATCACCTTCCCAGCTCTCCCAGAACCAAGCCTGCTGATTTTTAAAGTTCTAGGTGTTAAGTCCCACTGATTGTTGGGCCCCTTTGGTTTTCAAAGCCAAATGTTACGGGGATTCTTCTTCCTATGCAGGCTCCCTATGCATGGGTTACCTGGTGTGAAAGTCTGTTTCTTGCCCCTCCGCATGCCCAACACATCCCTTCCTTCCTAGGACAGCCTGACAGGTGTGTTTAGTTCCCATCCTCCTCTTTGCCTTTCCTACTCCCCTTCAGTGTGGCCTCTTCTCTACATTTAGCTGTGGACCATCTGTACTTCCAGTCTTTGTTTTCTGGGTTATTTACACTCATGTGACTGTTATCTGGTTGTGTCTATGGGATGAAGTGAGCTTAGGATCCTCTTACTCCACCATCTTCCCCAGAAATCTAGATTAACACGTTTACAATCTAGAATAGCATTTTCTTGAGTGATTTTACCGGATCTTGTTCTTCCATTGAATGATCTAACACAACTCGGGACCCTGATTACAGTCCTGTGGCTACTTTTCAAGCTAACTTAAGTGTGGTCAAGACTGAATCTCTCCTCTTCAAATGATGAAATTCTCAGTATTGCAAATATTGTTTTGGTTATACCTCTAGTTTGTCCTATAAAATAACTTTAAAATTTTTGTTCATTATTTCTTACTATGTTCCCTTTCTATCAAGACTCATTTCCTTTCAGCGGATGTCCCTGGCAAGCTTTAGCATCATTATTAGGTAATCTCTAAAACCTCAGAACTACCCATAATTTATTCCACCTGTACTCTTTGCTAAGTGCTTGGCTTTATGTCAGACAATGTTAATATTTCCATACATTTCTATGAGGCACATATGTTATTCACCTAATTCTAATGTTTATTACATGGGTAGGGCAAGTATTATCAAATTTTGTTTTATTTATTTTTTATTGTATCCTGGCTCTCAGTCTCCCATAAACATATATCATATTGCTTTAATTATAGTAGATAATCAGTAAATGATTGATGATGATGATGACACAAAATACTTTATATAAATCAGTCTTTAGCACATTACATAACATTAATATTATGCAGTGAAAATTATATCCTTTAAAAAATGGGAAAATGGATGCAGAAAAAGCAAGTGACTAATTTAATGTTATCCAATATATTAATGGTTACGCTGTCTTCCCACACCTACAGGAATGTTTCTCTTTTATTTATCTATTTATCTACTTATTTATTTTTGAGCTATTTAAAAAAAGCATTTTATTTATTTAAATTCAAGTTAGTGAACATACAGTGTAGTAATGCTTTCAGGAATACAACCCAGTGATTCATCACTGACATACAACACCCAGTGCTCATCTTAACAAGTGCCCTCTTTAATGCCCATCACCAACTTAGCCCATCCTCCCTGCCCACCTCCCCTTCAGCAATCCTGTTTGTTTTTTGTATTTAAGAGTTTCTCATGATTTGCCTCCCTCTCTGTTTTTATCTTATTTTTTCTCCCCTTTCCTATGTTCATCTGTTATGTTTTTTTAATTCTACTCATGAGTGAACATATGAGTGAAATCATATGATATTTTTCTTTCTCTGACTTATTTCGCTTAGCATAATACACTCTAGTTCCATTCACATTGTTGCAAATGGCAAGATTTCATTATTTTTCATCAATGAGTAATATTCCATCATCCCTCTCTCTCTCTCTCTCCCTTCCCCCCCCATATATATGTATATAATATATATATCCTCCACACACATCATTGTTATTCATTCATCAGTTGATGAACATCATTTGGGTCCTTTTCATAATTTGACTATTGTTGATAGTGCTGCTGTAAACATTGGGGTGCATGTGCCCCTTTGATTCAGCAGTTTTGTATCCTTTGGATAAATACCTAGTAGTGCAATTGCTAGGTTGTAGGTCTGTATTTTTAGTTTCTTGATGAACCTCCATACTGTTTTCCGGAGCGGCTGGAAATTCCAGTTTGCATTATCACCAACAGTGCAAAAGTGTTCCTCTTTCTCCACATCCTAACCAACATCTGTTGTTTCCTCAGTTGTTAATTTTAGCCATTCTGACAGGCATGAGGTGGTATCTCATTGTGGTTTTGATTTGTATTTCCCTGATGATGAGCAATGTTGAATATCTTTTCATGTGTCTGTTGGCCATCTGGATGTCTTCTTTGGAAAAATGTCAGTTCATGTCTTTTGCCCATTTCTCCAATGGATTATTTTTTTATTAGGTGTTCAGTTTGATAAGTTCTTTATAGATTTTGGATACTAACCCTTCATCCGATATGTTGTTTCCAAATATCTTTTACCATTCTGTCAGTTGCCTTTTAGTTTTGTTGATTGTTTCCTTTTTTTGTGTGGAAGCTTTTTATCTTGATGAGGTCCCAGTAGTTCATTTTTGTTTTATTTCCATTGCCACTGGAGATGTGTCTACTTAGAAGTTGTTATGGCTGAAGTCAGAGAGGTTGCTGCCTGCTGTCTCCTGTATAACTTTGATGGTTTGCTGGCTTACATTTAGGTCTTTCATCCATTTTGAGTTTATTTTTGTGTATGGTGTAAGAAAGTGGTCCAGTTTCATTTTTCTGCACGTCCCTGTCCAGTTTTCCCAGAACCATTTGCTTAATAGACTTTCATTTTTTCCATTGGATCTGTTTTCTGCTTTGTTGAAGATTAGTTGGCCATACATCTGTGGGTCCATTTCTGGGTTCTCTATTTTGTTCTATTGATCTATGTGTCTGTATTTGTGCTAGTGCCATATTGTCTTGATGATTACAGCTTTGTAATATAGCTTGAAGTCTGGAATTGTCCTGCCTCCAGCTTTGGTTTCATTTTTCAACGTTACTTTGACTATTCAGGGTCTTTGTGGTTCCATGCAAAGTTTAGGATTGTTTATTCTAGCTCCGTGAAGAATGCTGGTGTTATTTTTTAAAATGTATATTTATTTTTGAGACAGAGAGCAAGCATGAGCGGGGGAGGGGCAGAGAGAGAGGGAGAGAGAGAATTCAAAGCATGCTCCATACTGTCAGTGCAAAGCCCAACATGGAGCTCAAACCCATGAACTGTGAGATCATGACCCGAGCTGAAGTTGGATTCTTAACCTACTGAGCCACCCAGGTGCCCCATGCTGCTGTTATTTTGATAGGGTTGTGTAGAATGTGTATATGCTTTGGGTAGTATAGACATTTTAACATGATTTGTTCTTCCAATCCATGAGCATGGAATGTTTTTCCATTTCTTTTTTTCTTCTTCATTTTCTTTCATAAGCTTTCTATAGTTTTCAACAAATAGATCTTTGACCTCTTTGATTAGGTTTGTTTCTAGGTATCTTATGGCTTTGATGCAATTGTAAATGGGATATATTCCTTGATTTTTCTTTTTGCTACTTCATTTCTGGTGTATAGAAATGCAACCGATTTCTGTATATTGATTTTATATCCAATGACTTTGCTGGATTCATATATCAGTTCTAGCAGTTTTTTGGTAGAATCTTTCAGGTTTTCCATGTAGATTATCATGTAATCTGCAAAGAGTGAAAGTTTGACTTCTTCTTTGCCAATTTGTATGCCTTTTATTTCTTTTTATTGTCTGATTGCTGAGGCTAGGACTTCTATTTTAAATAACAGTACTATTTTACAGTACAATTTTACAGTACTATTTTAAATAACAGTGGTGAGAGTGGATATCCCTGTTGTGTTCCTGACTTCAGGGGGAAAGCTCTCAGTTTTTCCCATTGAGGATGATATTAGCTGTGGGCCTTTCATATATGACCCTTATGATATTGAGGTTGTTACATCTATCCCTATTTTCTTGCGGGTTTTTATCAAGAAAGGATGCTGTGTTTTGTCAAATGCTTTTTTTCTGCATCTATTGAGGATCATATGGTTCTTATCTTCTTTTTTATTAATGTGGTGTATCACATTGATTGATTTGTGAATATTGAATCAGCTCTGCATCTCAGGAATAAATCCTATTTGATCATGGTGAATATATCTTTCAATGTACTGTTGAATTTGATTTGCTAGTATCTTATTGAGGATTTTTGCATCCAAGTTCATCAGGGATATATGCCTATAATTCTCCTTTTTATTGGGTCTTTGCCTGGTTTTGGAATCAAGGTAATGCTGTGTTTAAGAGTTTGGAAGTTCTCCTTCCATTTCTATTTTTTTGGAACAGTTTGAGAAGAATAGTACTAACTCCCCTTTAAATGTCTGGTAGAATTCCCCTGGAAAGCCATCTGGCCTGGACTCTTGTTTCTTGGAAATTTTTGATAACTGATTTGATTTCTTTGCTGGTTATGGGCCTGTTCAAATTTTCTACTTATTCCTGTTTCAGTTTTGATAGTGTGTGAGTTTCTAGGAATTTGTCCATTTCTTCCAGATTGTCCAGTTTGTTGGCATATAATTTTTCATAGTATTCTTTTATAATTGTTGGTTTTTCTGTGGTGTTCTGTGGTCTTCTTTCATTTGTGATTTATCTGGCTTTTTGAGAAATTTGGCTACAGGTTTATCAATTTGTTTATTCTTTCAAAAAAACCAGTTTATAGTTTTATTGATATGTTCTACTGTTTTTGTTTTTAGTTAGTTTGTTTCTATATAGCTCATTTCTGCTCTAATCTTTATTGTTTTCCTTCTTCTGCTGGCTTTAGACTTTGTTTGCTGCTTCTTTCCTAGCTCCTTTATGTGTAAGGTTAGATTGTGTATTTGGGACCTTTCTTGCTTCTTGAAATAAGCCTGAATTGCAATGTACTTTCCTCTTAGGACTGCTTTTTCTGCATCCCATGGGGTTTGGACTATCGTGTTTTCATTTTCATTTGCTTACACGTATTTTTCTTATTTCTTCTTTAATTTCTTGGTTAACCAATTAAGATGTTCTTTAACCTCTATGTATTTGAGGGCTTTCCAAATATTTTTTTGTGGTTGATTTCAAGTTTCATAGCATTGTGTTCTGAAAATATGCACGGTATGATCTGAATCTTTTTGTATCTGTTGAGCGCTGATTTGTGATTTAGTATGTGATCTATTCTGGAGAATGTTCCATGTGTACTCGAGAAGAATGTGTATTCTGATGCTTTAGGATGAAATGTTCTTTATATATCTGTTAAGTCCATCTGATCCAGTATGTCATTCAAAGCCATTGTTCTCTTGTTGATTTTCTGCTTAGTTGCTGTCCATTGTTGTAAGTGGGGTATTAAAGTCTCTTACGATAATGATATAATTATCATGAGTTTCTTTATGTTTGTTATTAATTGACTTATATATTTGGGTACTTTCCATTTGGGGACATAAATATTTCTAATTGTTAGATCTTCTTGTTGGATAGGCTTCTTAATTATTATATAATGCTCTTCTTCGTCTCTTGTTACAATCTTTATTTTAAAATCTAGTTTGCCTGATAAAAGTATGGCTACTCTGGCTTTGTCCATCCCCTTACTTTCAATATGTAGGTGTCCTTAGGTGTAAAATGAGTCTCTTGTAGGCAGCATATAGATGGATCTTGTTGGTTTTTTTTTAAATCCATTCTGACACCATATGTTTTTTGATTAGAGCATTTAGTTCATTTACATTCAGAGTGATTATTGAAAGATATTAATTTATTGCCATTGTATTGCCTTGTAGAGTTGGTGTTTCTGGTGATGTTCCCTGGTCTTCCATAGTCTTTGTTGCTTTTGTATTCTTTTTTTTTTTTCTCTCCACTCAGAGAGTCCCCTTAAAATTTTTTGCGGGGCTGGTTTTGTGGTCACAGACTCCTTTAGTTTTTGTTTTTCTGGGAAAGTCTTTATCTGTTCTATTTTGAATGAGCAGCCTTGCTGGATAAAGGATTCTTGGCTGCATATTTTTCCCATTCAGCACACTGACTATTTCCTGCCCCTCCCTTCAGGCCTGTCAAGTTTCAGCGGACAAGTCTGTCACTCACCTTATGTGTCTACCTTTGTAGACCAAGGACCTTTTGTCCCTAACTGCTCTCAGAATTCTCTATTTATCTTTGTATTTTTGCCAGTTTCACCATGATGTGTCATGGTGTTGACTTGTTTTTGTTGATTTTCAAGGGAGTTCTCTGCACCTCTTAGAGTTGAGAGCCTGTTTCCTTCCTCAGATTAGGGAAGATTAGGGAAGTTCTCAGCCATACCCCCCCCCCCTTTTTTTTAAATTCCCCCTAAAAAATGTAAGTTCTACAAGGCCAGGAATTTTTATGTTTTTTTTTTCTTTCTTGTTTTGGCTAAGAATAGAGACTGGCACACAGCAGATGCTAAATAATGATTGATAAAATGTGTGAGTAAACGTATTATGACACTTTGGCTATTATTTTGTCTCATGGAATCCAAAGTAGGACAATTATATTTCAAAATCTGCTCATCGATGTGAAAATTACTGTGTGTAAACTTACTGTGTAAATTCAAGGAAAAAACGGAAGGAGCTCATAATAGGTGTTTGAAAATTTTAACATTAGTGTCATAATTCAGAGAAACATAGGCCATTTATATTAGTTGGGCTACTTATATTCACAATTTCCTGGATAATTTAAAAATAATTTAAAAATGAGGTAGAGACCTTTTTATCTGATGCTGTAGTTGGTTATGTCACCGCAAAAAACTATGCTCAGACTTATAAATGCACACCTTTTGTCAGGATTCCAGACATTTGTTATCTGCATAAACCTTTTATACCAAATATTGATGTCAGTAATGTAAAAGCATTATAATTTTAGGGGTTAAAACTTCATTGAAATATTCCTAGTGTCAATGCCAAATGTTATGGCTCAACTCCCCCCCCCCCCCCGTTTTATTGAGAAATAACTGACATACATCACTGTATAAGTTTAAGGTGCATAGCATGTGGTTTAATTTACATATATTGTGAAATGATTACCACAATAAGTTCAGCTAACATCCATCTTCTCATGTAGACACAATAAAAAGAAAGAATAAAGGAAAAACATTTACCCCCACCCCCACCTCTGTGAACCAAAAGACTGATCTTCTCCTATGAGTTTATTTGTTTTAGGTTTCACATATAAATGAGACCATACAGTATTTGCCTGTATCTGTCTAATTTATTTTACTTAGCATAATGCCTTCAAAGTCTATTGATATTGTCACAAATGGCAAGATTCCTCTTTTTGCAATGGCTGAATAATATTCTGTTGTATGTGTATATACCACAACTTCTTTATCCAATCAACCACCAGTGGATACTTAGGTTGTTTCTATAATTTGGCCGTTGTAAATGCTGCTGCATGAACATGGAGGTGCAGATATCTTTTTGATTTAGTGTTTTCATTTCCTTTGGATATATTCCCAGAAGTGGAATTGCTGGATCATATAGTTCTATATTTAATGTTTTGAAAATCCTCCATACTGTTTTCTATAGTGGCTGTATCAATTTACATTCCCACCATCAGCATATAAGGGTTCTCTTTTCTCCACATCCTTGTCAGCATTTATTTCTTGTCTTTTTAATGATGGCCATTCTAATAGGTATGATATGATATGATATCTTTTTGTGGTTTTGATTTTCATTTCTCTAATGACTAATAATGTTGAGAATTTTTTCATATGTCTGTTGACCTTTTATATATTGTTTTTGAAGAAATGTCTATTTAGGACCTTTGAGCATTTTTCAATTGGATTATTATTTTCTTCGTATTGAGTTGTATGAGTTCTTTATATATTTTAGGTACTAACTCATCAGATATATGGTTTGCAAATATTTTTTCTCATTACATAGGTTTCCTTTTCACTATGTTGATGGTGCTTTTTGATGTGTGGAAGCTTTCTAGTTTTATATAGTCCCATTTGTTTATTTCTGATTTTGTTGCTTATGCTTTAGGTGTCTTATCTCAAAAATCACTAAAAAGACCCATGTAAAAGAACTTTGTTCCTATATTTTCTTCTAGGAATTTCGTGATTTTAGGTCTTACATTTAAGTATTTAATCCATTTCAAGTTAATTAAAAACACATTTGTTTATTTATTTATTTTGAGAAATAGAGAGAGAACTGGTGAGGGGCAGAGAGAGAAGGAGAGAGAGAATCCCAAGCCAGCTCTTTGCTGCCAGCGAAGAGCCTAACGTGGGACTCAGTTCCATGAACTGTGAGATCATGGCCTAGGCTCAAATCAAGAAATGGGCAGAAGACATGAATAGACACTTCTGTAAAGAAGACAGCCAGATGGCCAACAGGCACATGAAAAGATGCTCAATGTCACTCCTCATCAAAACCACACTGAGATATCACCTCACGCCAGTCAGAGTGGCTAAAATGAATGAATCAGGAGACTATAGATGCTGGAGAGGATGTGGAAAAATGGGAACCCTCTTGCACTGTTGGTGGGAATGCAAACTGGTGCAGCCACTCTGAAGAACAGTATGGAGGTTCCTCAAAAAATTAAAAATAGATCTACCCTATGACCCAGCAATAGCACTGCTAGGAATTTACCCACGGGATACAGGAGTGCTGATGCATAAGGGCACTTGTACCCCAATGTTTATAGCAGCACTTTCAACAGTAGCCAAATTATGGAAAGAGCTTAAGTGTCCATCAACTGATGAATGGATAAAGAAGATGTGGTTTATATATACAATGGAATACTACTTGGCAATGAGAAAGAATGAAATATGGCCTTTTGTAGCAACGTGGATGGAACTGGAGAGTGTTATGCTAAGTGAAGTAAGTCATACAGAGAAAGACCAATACCATATGTTTTCACTCTTATGTGGATTCTGAGAAATTTAACAGAAGACCATGGGGGAGGGGAAGGAAAAAAAAGTTAGAGAGTGAGGGAGCCAAATCATAAGAGACTCTTAAAAACTGAGAATAAACTGAGGGTTGATGGGGGGTGGGAGGAAGGGGAAAGTGGTGATGGGCATTGAGGAGGGCACCTGTTGGGATGAGCACTGGGTGTTGTATGAGCACTGGGAAACCAATTTGACAATAAATTTCATATTAAAAAAAAAGAGTCAGATGCTCAACTTACTGAGCCACCCAAGCACCCCATCAAGTTACTATTTGCAAGTGGTATAAGATATGGGTCCAGTTTAATTTCTTTACATGTGAATATCCAATTATCCCAGCACCATTATTGAAGAGAATTGAGTATTTTTTTTTTAAAAGACAGAGACAGCTCAACCAACTGAGGCACCCAGGCACCCCATCAAGTTAATTTTTGTAAGTGGTGGAAGATATGAGTCTAGTTTATTCCTTTACATGTGAATATCCAGTTATCCCAGCACCATTATTGAAGAGAATTGAGTATTATTACTATTTTTTTTTTTAGGAGAGAGAGACTGAGAGCAGAGAGGTAGGGCTCAATCCCACAACCCTGGGGTTGAGCTGAGCTGAAGTGAAGAGTTGGATGTTCAACCAACTTAGCCACCTAGGCATTTCCCCATTGAGCACTCTTGATTCCCTTGTCAAATATTAGTTGATTGTATATGTTTGGGCTTATTTTTGGGCTACTGATTCTGTTCCGTTGGCCTATTTGGGTCTTTTTTATGTCAGTAGTATACAGTTTTGGTGACTATACCTTTATAGTATAGCTTGAAATCAGGAAGTGTGATGCTTCCTCCTTTGTTCTTCTTTCTTAGAATTTATTTGGCTTTCTAGGGTCTTTTATGGTGCCATATAAATTTTAGGAGCATTTTGTCTACTTCTATAAAAAATGCCATTGGAATATTGATGTGGATTGCACTGAATCTATAGATGGCTTTCAGTGGTATTGACATTTTAACAATATTAATACTTTAAATCCATGAACACAGGATACCTTTCCATTTACTTGTGTTTTCTTCAGTTTACTTCATCAATGTCTTGTAGAATTGTCTTGTAGAGATCTTTTATCTCCTTAAATTTATTACTAAGTGTTTTATTGTATTTGATGATGTTGTAAAAAGGATCAATTTCTTCATTGCTTTTTCAGAAATTTTATTTCTATGTGTAGAAATTGTTGATTGTTGATTGTTGTATGTTAATTTTATATTTCACAACTTTACTGAATTCATTAATTAGGTTTAACAGATTTTTTTCTGTTTTTTTCTTGTTTTTGTTTTGTTTTTCGGCTGAATCTTTAGGATTTTCTATATATAAAGTCATGTAATGTGCGAATCAAGGCAACTTTACTTTTTCCTTTCTAATTCTGATATCATTTCTGGCCTAATTTCTGCAGCTAGAACTTCCAGTACTATGTTGAATAGTAGTTGTGAGAGTGGACACCCTTGTCTCATTTCCATCTTAAAGTTTTCATCCCTTTACTATTGAGTAGGATGTTAGCTATGGGCTTGTCATATATGGCCTTTTTAAAAAATATATAATTTATCGTCAAATTGGCTAACATACAGTGTGTACAGTGTGCTCTTGGTTTTGGAGGTAGATTCCCATGGTTCATTGCTTACATACAACACCAAGTGCTCATCCCAACAAATGTCCTCCTCAATTTTCATCACCCATTCCCCGCGCCCCCATCAACCCTAGGTTGTTCTCTGTATTTAAGAGTCTCTGTATTTAAGAGTCTCTGTATTTAAGAGTATTTATGGTTTGCCTCCCTCTCTGTTTGAAACTATTTTTCCCCCTTCCCTTCCCTCATGGTCTTCTGTTAAGTTTCTCAAATTCCACATACGAGGGAAAATGTATGATATCTGTCTTACTTTAACTGACTTATTTCACTTAACATAATACCCTCCAGTTCTGTCCATGTTGTTGCAAATGGCAAGATTTCATGCTTTCTCATTGGCAAGTAGTATTCCATTGTAGATATAAACCACATCTTCTTTATCCATTCATCACGATGTACATTTGGGCTCTTTCCATAATTTGGCTAGTGTTAATAGCGCTGCTCTAAACTTGGTGTGCATGTGCCCCTATGCATCAGCACTCCTGTATCCTTTGAATAAATTCCTAAAAGTGTTATTGCTGGTTTGTAGGATAATTCTATTTTTAATTTTTTGAGGAACCTCCACATTGTTTTCCAGAGCAGCTGCACCAGTTTGTATTCCCACCATCAGTGCAAGAGCATTCCCATTTCTCCACATCCTCACCAACATCTGTTGTTACCTCAGTTGTTAATTTTAGTCACTCTGACCCAGTGTGAGGTAGTATCTCAGTGTGGTTTTGATTTATATTTCCCTGATGATGACCTATGTTGAGCATCTTTTTATGTGTCTGTTGGCCATTTGGATGTCTTCTTTGGAGAAGTGTCTATTCATGTCTTCTGCCCATTTCTTCACTGGATTCTTTGTTTTTTTGAGTGTGGAGTTTGGTGAGGTCTTTATTGATTTTAGACACTAGCCCTTTATCTGATATGTCACTTGCAAATATCTTTTCCCATTCCATCGGTTGCCTTTTAGTTTTGTTGATTATTTCCTTTGCAGTGCAGAAGCTTTTTATCTTCATGAGGTCCCAATAGGTCATTTTGCTTTTAATTCCCTTACCTTTGGAGATGTGTCAAGAAATTGCTGCGGCTGAGGTCAGAGAGGTTTTTTCCTGCTTTCTCCTCTAGGGTTTTTTTCTAAATTTAATTTAATTTTTTCATTTTTTAAAATTTACATCCAAATTAGTTAGCATATAGTGAAACAATGATTTCAGGACTAGATTCCTTAATGCCCCCTACCCATTCAGCCCATCACCCCTCCCACAACCTCTCCACTAACCCTCATTGTGTTCTCCATATTTATGAGTCTCGTCTGTTTTGTACCCCTCCCTGTTTTTATTATTTTTGTTTCTCTTCCTTTATGTTCATCTGGTTTGTCTCTTAAAGTCCTCATATGAGTGAAGTCAGATGATTTTTGTCTTTCTCTGACTGACTAATTTCCCTTAGGATGATACTCTCCAGTTCCATCCACATAGTTGCCAATGGCAAGATTTCATTCTTTCTGATTGCCAAGTAATACTCCATTGTATATATATACCATTTCTTCTCTATCCATTCATCCATTGATGGATATTTGAGCTCTTTCCATACTCTGGCTCTTGTTGATAGTGCTGCTATAAACATGGGGGTGCATGTGTCCCTTCGAAACAGCACACCTGTATCCTGTGATAAATGCCTAGTAGTACAATTGCTGGAGGTTTTTTGAGGAACCTCCATACTGTTTTCCAGAGTGGCTGCACCAGCTTGCATTGCCACCAGCAGTGCAAAAGAGATCCTCTTTCTCTGCATCCTCGCCAACATCTGTTGTTGCCTGAGCTGTTAATGTTGGCCATTCTGACAGGTGTAAGGTGGTATCTCATTGTGGTTTTGATTTGTATTTTCCTGTTGATGAGTGATGTTGAGCATTTTCTCATGTGTCGGTTGGCCATCTGGATGTCTTCTTTGGAGAAGTGTCTATTCATGTCTTTTGCCCCTTTCTTCACTGGATTATTTGTTTTTTGGGTGTTGAGGTTGATAAGTTCTTTATAGATTTTGGATACTAACCCTTTATCTGATATGTCATTTGCAAATATCTTCTCCCATTCTGTCGGTTGCCTTTTAGTTTTGCTGATTGTTTTCTTTGCTGTGCAGAAGCTTTTTATTTTGATGAGGTCCCAGTAGTTCATTTTTGCTTTTGTTTCCCTTGCCTCCAAAGACGTGTTGAGTAAGAAGTTGCTGCGGGCAAGGTCAAAAGGTTTTTGCCTGCTTTTTCCTCAAGGATTTTGATGGCTTCCTGTCTTACATCGAGGCCTTTCATCCATTTTGAGTTTATTTTTGTGTATGGTGTAAGAAAGTGGTCCATGATCATTCTTATGCATGTTGATGTCCAGTTTTCCCAGCACCACTTGCTGAAGAGACTGTCTTTATTCTATTGGATATTCTTTCCTGCTTTGTCAAAGTTTAGTTGGCCATACGTTTGTGGGTCCATTTCTGGCTTCTCCATTCTGTTCCATTGATCTGCGTGTCTGTTCTTGTGCCAGTACCATACTGTCTTGATGATTACAGCTTTGTACTATAACTTGAAGTCTGGGATTGTGATGTTTCCTGCTTTGATTTTCTTTTTCTAGATTGCTTTTGCTATTCGGGATGTTTTCTGGTTCTATACAAATTTCAGGATTATTTGTTCTAGCTCTGTGAAGAATACTGGTGTTATTTTGATAGGGATTGTATTGAATATGTAGATTGCTTTGGGTAGTATTGACATTTTAACAATATTTGTTCTTCCTATCGAGGAGCATGGAATCTTTTTCCACTTTTTTGTGTCTTCTTCAATTTCATTCATCAGCTTTCTATAGTTTTCAGAGTATAGATTTTCACCTCTTTGGTTAGATTTATTCCTAGGTATTTTATGGCAATTGTAAATGGGGTTGATTCCTTGATTTCTCTTTCTGTTGCTTCATTGTTCATGTATAGAAATGCAACTGATTTCTGTGCATTGATTTTATATCCTGCAGCTTTGCTGAATTAATGAATCAATTCTAGCAGTTTTTTGGTGGAATGTTTTTGGTTTTCCATATACAATATCATGTCATCTGCAAAGAGTGAAAGTTTGACCTCGTCCTGGCTGATTTGGATGCCTTTTATTTCCTTGTGTTGTCTGATTGCAGAGGCTAAGACCTCCAATACTATGTTTAATAACAGTGGCATGAGTGGACATCCCTGTCTTGTTCCTGACCTTAGGGAGAAAGCTCTCAGTTTTTCCCCATTGAGGATGATATTAGCATTGGGTCGATCATATATGGCTTTTATGATCTTGAGGTATGATCCTTCTATCCCTACTTTCTTGAGGGTTTGTATCAAGAAAGGTTGCTGTATTTTGTCAAATGCTTTCTCTGCATCTGTTGAGAGGATCATATGGTTCTTGTCCTTTCTTTTAACGATGTGATGAATCACATTAATTGATTGCGGATTTTGAACTAGCCCTGCATCCCGTGTATAAATCCCTCTTGGTCGTGGTGAATAATTTTTTTAATGTATTGTTGGATCTGGTTGGCCAATATCTTGTTGAGGATTTCTTGCATCCATATTCATCAGGGAAATTGGTCTATAGTTCTCGTTGTTTTTTTTTTTTTTTTTTTTTTTTTTTTTTTTTTTTTTTTTAATTTTTTTTTAAAAAATTTTTTTTTTCAATGTTTTTATTTATTTTTGGGACAGAGAGAGACAGAGCATGAACGGGGGAGGGGCAGAGAGAGGGGAGACACAGAATCGGAAACAGGCTCCAGGCTCTGAGCCATCAGCCCAGAGCCTGACGCGGGGCTCGAACTCACGGACCGCGAGATCGTGACCTGGCTGAAGTCGGACGCTTAACCGACTGCGCCACCCAGGCGCCCCTATAGTTCTCGTTTTTTAGTGGGGTCTCTGTCTGGTTTTGGAATGAGGGTAATGGGGCTTCATAGAAAGAGTTTGGAAGTTTTCCTTTAATTTCTGTTTTTTGGAAAGTTTGAAGAGAATAGGGGTTAACTCGTTTTTTAAATGTTTGGTAGGATTCCCCTGGAAAGCTTTCTGGCCCTGGACTCTTGTTTTTTGGCAGATTTTTGATTACTAATTCGATTTCCTTACTGGTTATGGGTCTGTTCAAATTTTCTATTTCTTCCTGTTTCAGTTTTGGTAGTGTATATGTTTCTAGGAATTTGTCCATTTCTTCCAGATTGCCCATTTTATTGGCATATAATTGCTCATAATATTCTCTTATTATTGTTTTTATTTCTGTTGTGTTGTTTGTGATTTCTCCTCTTTCATTCTTGATTTTATTTCCATGGGTCCTTTTCTTTTTCTTCTTGATCAAACTGGATAGTGGCTTATCAATTTTGTTAATTCTTCCAAAGAACCAGCTTCTGGTTTCATTGATCTGTTCTACTGTTTTTTTGGTTTCAATAGCATTAATTTGTGCTCTAATCTTGATTATTTCCTTTCTTCTGCTGGTTTGGGTTTTTTTTCTTTCTTTCTTTTTTTTTCTTTTTGCTGTTCTTTTTCTACCTCCTTAAGGTGTAAGGTTAGGTTGTGTATCTGAGATCTTTCTTCCTTCTTTAGGAAGGTCTGGATTGCTATATACTTTCCTCTTATGACCGCCTTTGCTGTGTCCCAGAGGTTTTGGGTTGTGGTGCTATCATTTTCATTGACTTCCATACACTTCTTAATTTCCTCTTTAACTGCTGGGTTCGCCCATTCATTCTTTAGTAGGATGTGCTTCAGTCTCCAAGTACTTGTTACTTTTCCAAATTTTTTCTTGTGGTTGATTTTGAGTTTCAAAGCGATGTGGTCTGAAAATATGCACAGTATGATCTCGATCTTTTTGTACTTACTTAGGGCTGATTTGTGTCCCAGTATATGGTCTATTCTGGAGAACATTCCATGTGCAGTGGAGAAGAATGTATATTCTGCTGCTTAAGATGAAATGTTCCGAATATAGCTGTTAAGTCCATCTGCTCCAGTGTGCCATTCAAAGCCATTGTTTCCTTGTTGATTTTTTGATTAGATGACCTTTCCATTGCTGTGAGTGGGGTGTTGAAGTCTCGTACTATATGGTATTACTATGGATGAGTTTCTTTATGTTTGTGATTAATTGATTTATATATTTGAGTGCTTGCATATTTGGCGCATAAATGTTTATAAGTGTTAGGTCTTCTTGGTCTATAGACCCCTTGATTATGATATAATGCCCTTCTGCATCTCTTGTTACAGTCTTTATTTTTTTTTCTTTTTTTTTTTCATTTCCATTTGCTCTTGTTACAGTCTTTATATTAAAGTCTAGATTGTCTGATATAAGTATGGCTACTCGGGCTTTCTTTTGTTGACCATTAGCATGATAGATGGTTTTCCATCCCCTTATTTTCAATCTGAAGGTGTCTTTAGGTCTAAAGTGGGTCTCTTGTAAACAGCATATAGATGGATCTTGTTTTCTTATCCATTCTGTTACCCTATGTCTTTTGATTGGAGCATTGAGTCCTTTGACATTTAGAGTGAGTCCTGAAAGATATGAATTTATTGCCATTATGCTGCTTGAAGAGTTGGAGTTTCTGGTGGTGTTCTCTGGTCCTTTCTAATCTTTTGTTGCTTTTTTACTTATTTATTTATATATATGTATTTTCATCTTTTCTCCCCTCAGAAAGTCCCCCTTAAAATTTCTTGCAGGGCTGGTTTAGTGGTTACAAACTCCTTTAATTTTTGTTTGTCTGGGAAACTTTTGATGTCTCTTTCTATTTTGAATCACAGCTTTGCTGGATAAAGAATTATTGGCTGCATATTTTTCTGATACAGCATACTGAATATATCTTGTCTCCTTTCTGGCCTGCCAAATTTCTGTGGGTAGGTCTGCTGCAAACCTGATCTGTCTCCCCTTGTAGGTTAGGGACTTTTTATTCCCTTGCTGCCTTCATGATTTTCTCCTTGCCTGAGTATTTTGTGAATTTGACTATGATATGCCTTGTTGATGGTCGGTTTTTGTTTAATGTAATGGGGGGTCCTCTGTGCTTTTGGATTTTGATGTCTGTGTCTTTCCCCGGGTTAGAAAAATTTTCCACTTAGATTTGCTCACATAACCCTCCTACCTCTATTTCTCTCTCTTCCTGTTCTGGGACCCCTATGATTCTGGTGTTGTTCCTTTTTAATGAGTCACTGATTTCTCTAATTCTTAAAATCATGCTCTTTTGCTTTAATCTCCCTCTTTTTTTCTGCTTCATTATTCTCCTACGTTTGTCCTCTAATCACTGATTCTCTGTTCTGCTTCATCCGTCTTTGTCACCGCGGCATCCATCCGTGATTGCAGCTCAGTTATAGCATTTTTTATTTCATCCTGACTAGTTTTTACTTCTTTTATCTCTGCAGAAAGGGATTCTAACCTATTTTTGACTCCAGCTAGTATTCTTATTATTGTGATTCTAAATTCTGGTTCAGACATTTTGCTTGTATCTGTGTTGGTTACACCCCTGGCTGTTGTTTCTTCATGCTCTTTCTTTTGGGGGTGAATTTCTTCGTTTTGTCATTTTGAAGGGAGAAAAGGAATTAATGAGGTAGAAAAATTGAAATTAAAAAAAAATTAAAATTAAAAATTAAAAACACACACAAATAGAATAGATGATGCTATATTCTAGGTGTGTTTTGGTCTGGGTGTGGAAAGTGTTTTGACAGATTAGAGAAAAATACAAGGGGGGAAAAAAAAGGAAATCGTTTGAGAATTTTAAAAAGTGAATACACTGAAATAGACTAAAATGAGATGATGGGGGTAAAATAGAATTTGTAAAACTGTACACAAAATAAAGAATATAGTAGAAAAAAATAAAGAAAAATATTATTAATAAAAATTTAAAAAACTAATTTTTCATTCTCTGTATTTAAGAAAAGAGAAATGAAAAAGAGAAGAAAACAAAAAAAGAAAGGGAAAAGAGCAAGGAAAAATGAAATCGATTGAAAATTTGAAAAAGGGAATACACTGCAATAGACTAAAATAAAATGATGGAAATAGAATAGAGTTTGAAAAAATTTACCTAAAAGCAGAAAGTTTAGTAATGAAAATTAAATAAGAATATTTTTAATAGAATTTGAAAGTAAATAATAAAGTTGTACTCTTTCTGCATTCAAGAAAAAGAAAAGAAACAAAAAAGAGCAAAAACAAGAAAAGGGAAATTGTTTGAAAATTTGAAAAGGTGAATACACTGAAGTAGAGTAAAATAAAATTAAGAGGTAAAGTAGAATTTGAAAAAATTTACACAAAACTAAAAACTATAGTAATAAAAATTAAAGAAAGATATTTGTAATAAAAATTGAAGATAAAAATGAATTTTTCTCTTCCTGTATTCAAGAAAAAGAAAAGAATTGTAAAAGAGTAAAAGAAACAAGAAAAAAAAAGGTAAAGAAAAAAATACATTAGATGAACCTGCTAACCGATCAAAGTAGAACTGAAATTCCTTTGTTTTCCCCTAGAGGTCAGTCTCTGTAGCTCTTTATAGTCCATAAATTAAGCTGGCGGTGAGATTTGTGTTCTTGAAGAGCGAAGTTGGCCCAATTGGGTGGGGCTCAGTGTAACAGCTCTGCTCTCCACTAAATGGCGCTGCTAGCCTACTGGGGTGGATTGTTGTGGAGCTCCTAGGTGGGTATACCCATGTGCGGGAGTGGTGGAAAGGGCACCACCCAGCTACCCAGTCTGTTCTCACGGATCAGCAATTGTGCACCCATCTTCTGTCTTCAGCTCTTGTCCACTCTCTGCTTTTTAACTCTCCATGACCAGGCCCCAGGCAGTACCTCTCTCCCAAATTTTGTCTCAGATGCGGCTGTTTTCCTTGGCCTCTTACTTTCGAAGGACTGCGGCTCTGACCTGTTCCTCCCCTCTGTGGGAGGGTCTCACTGAGCAATGGCCGAATATCGGCTGCACCAGGAACACTTGCTGGACCCTGTTGTTGCTGGTGACCCGAGACTGCGGCCAGGTGCCAGCCTGCCCTAGAAAAAGTTCGCAAGACAGTGTAGCAGCAGCATTTCAGGGATTATGGAAAATCACTACACACATCTGGCACCAGGCCTCACCCTTAATGACCTTGTTACAACACCAGCAAATGTGGCCATACTCTGGGGTCTGCTGGGACCAGGTGGCTTCAACAGTCTCTACCAAATGTCCTTCCAGCAGTGGAACCGCTTTTCCCCATGTGGCCTGAGAACGTCCCAGACCCCACTCTCTTCCTGGGGATTTGCCCTTCCCACCAGAGCACCGCCGGTTGTCAAACTGTGGAGTGCAGCCTTTGCTCTCCCCTTGTTTACAGTCTTAATGGAATTTAAACCCTCTCCTTTCTCCTTTCTCCCTTTTTAGTTTAGCTCCTGCAGCTGTTTCCAATTTTCCACTTCCTCTCTAGCTGCTTTTGGGAAGGGGTGCTTTTCCCATATTCCACCCCCTCCCCAGTCTCCATCCTCTCTCTGCCCGAAAAAGCCTTTCATGGCTTCTCTCTCCCCAGGTTCAGCTCTCCGTGCCACATACCTGCTGAATTCTGTGGTTCAGGTTGTGCAGATTGTTGTGTTAATCCTCCAATCAGTTTTCTAGGTGTGTAGGATGGTTCAGTGTTCGTCTGGCTGTATTTCATGGATGTGAGACACACAAAAAACTTGCATGCTGTTTTGCCATCTTGGCTCCTCCCCTCTCCTCTAGGGTTTTGATGGTTTCCTATCTCACATTCAGGTCCTTCATCCATTTTGAGTTTATTTTTGTGTGCGGTGTAAAAGAGTGGTTCAGTTTCATTCTTCTGCATGTTGCTGTCCAGTTCTCCCAGCACCATTTGCTAAAGAGACTGTCTTTTTTCGACTATATACTCTTTCCTGCTTTTTCAAAGATTAGTTGACCATACATTTGTAGGTCCAATTCTGTGTTCTCTATTCTATTACATTGGTCTACGTGCCTGTTTTTGTTCCAATACTATACTGTCTTGATGATTACAGCCTTGTAATAGAAGCTAAAGTCTGGGATTGTGATACTTCCTGCTTTGGTTTTCTTCTTCAGTATTACTTTGGCTATTCAGGGTCTTTGGTGATTCCATACAAATTTTAGGATTGTTTGTTCTAGCTTTGAGAAGAATGCCGGTGCAATTTTGATTGGGATTGCATTGAATGTGTAGTTTGCTTTGTTAAAATACATTTTAACAGTATTTCTTCTTCCAATCCATGAGCATGGAATGTTTTTCCATTTCTTTAAGTTTTTTTAAATTTCCTTCTTAAGTTTCTTATAGTTTTTAGCATGCAGATCTTTTACATCTTTGGTTAGGTTTATTCCTAGGTATTTTATGGTTCTTGGTGCAAATGTAAATAGGATCGATTTCTTGATTTCTATTTCTCTTGCTTCATTATTGGTGTATGGAAATGCAACCAATATCTGTACATTGATTTTTGTATCCTGAAACTTTGCTGAATTCATGTATCAATTCTAGCAGCCTTTTGGTGTTGTCTTTCAGGTTTTCCATGTAGAGCATCATGTCATCTGTGAAAAGTGAAAGTTTGACTTCTTTGCATTTATGGCCTTTCTTATGTCGAGATATATTCCTTCTATGCCTAATTTTTAAAGAGTTTTTATTATGAATAGATGTTGAATTTTGTCAAATGCATTTTCTGGCATCACATGATCACAATTCTTTTCTTTCATTCTATTAATGTTATGTATTATATTGGTTGATAAATACATGTTGAACCATCCTTGTATCCCAGGTATAAATCCTACTTGATCATGGTGAATGATTTTTTAATATGCTGTGGGATTCATTTTGTGATATTTAATGACAGACATATTTCTTGTATTTCAGGTCATACAGACCCAAATTCATTTTAGAATCTGGCCATATCCATATTCCATAAAAGTTTTCATCTAAATATATATAACATATGAGCATTTGGAAAAAAAAACATTCAGGTTGAGTGAATAAAAAAAAATTTAAAGTAGAGAATCATTCAAAGAATAACATGTATATAAAATATTTTTAGTTTAAAATATAAAAATGAATATTGTACCAGTCTTTTGATTTGGGGCCAAAGCCTTTATTAACAGTTATTGTTCAAGTAGTCTGCTGATGCTTTGGTGCTGTTGATTTTAGAATTCCTGTAGGTTTTTATGACTTTTATTCTTAATTTTTATAGTTTTCTTACTCATGTACAATTCCAAAGTTTTTCCTTTTTACTTTGAATTTTTTTTAATGTGTATTCATTTTTGAGAGAGAGAGAGAGAGAGAGAGAGAGAGAGAGAGAGAGAGAGAAACAGAGATAGACTGTGAGTGGGGAGGGGGAGAGAGAGAGGGAGACACAGAATCTGAAACAGGCTTCGTGCTCTGAGCTATCAGCACAAAGCCTGATGCAGGGCTTGAACCCATGAACCATGAGATCATGATCTGAGCCATAGTCAGCTGCTTAACCAATTGAGCCACCCAGCACCCCCCAGTTTTTTCTTGATTACTTCTTCTGAAGTCCAAAGTGTTCAACTTAGTTATCTTTTACTTCATAACACATCCTTTTTCTTTTAATAAATAAAACATTATTTTGGATATTATTTAATTTAAGTATGTAATTTGAATGGAAATACAGTTGACATAAGTATGTTCAAGATCCAACAATGACCCTTAGGAAGTAAACACCTCACCCAGTGAAAGTCAGAGTGGAGACATACTGGAACCTACCTGCGTGGTCCTTTGACTCTTTCTCGTTCTGGGATCCTGTCTAGTCACTAAGCAGGAATGGAGAACATTTGTCAGACAGTTAAGTATGATCAGTTTAAAAAGCCTCTATCATACTCAGCTTTTGTTGGAGCTACAAGAACAATTGAAGGAATGGAATTTTAGTGTGATTTATTCATATTGTCTATTAACATTAACCAGTTCTTCATGTACTTGTCCTCCCCACATTTAAAAATACTGATACAAATTGGCCTGGCAATAAAGGGCATTTTGTGTTTGTGAAATGATTTGGTTCAAATTATTTCATATGCAGTTGAGAAGTATTTATCAATTCATTTAAATGTCTATTCTATCACAAGAGGGCACTCATGCCTCATTCTTTATATCAAGTGCTGTTTCAGGCACTGATTTGAGGGAATTATGACTGAAATAAAATTTCAACCTACAAATTGAATTTAAAGTTTAGTAAACTGTTTATTATCTGGTAGAACTGGGAATTAGTAATTATGCTTATGCAAATACAAAGATTCTTAATATGTTAATGTTATAAAAAGATTTTCACACACAGAATATAAGATATGTGAACTTGCTATAGTAAAACAATATTTCACTTTTTTGATGAGTCATTCCAAGGTCTTAATTATTTTTAAATGTGATTATTATTTTATTAATTATTGAATTAAGTAAGGTTTCCAATCACCTAACACACAATCAACATACGAATCATCTACTCTTCGTTGTTTATTTGTTGGACAACAGATTTACTGTATTTTAGAGAACTGATTATCAGGTATTGCATCAGTTTATTTAAATTGCAGCTCTAATAATTTTGGCATGTATTAGTTTTCTATTGCTGCCTAATTGCCCCAAAACATAGTAGCTTAAAATAGCAATCATTTATTATCTCATAATTTCTGAGGGTCAGGAATTTGGGAACAGTTTAGTAGGGTGCCTTTTGCTCAAGGTCTCTCACAAGATGGCAGTCAAGCTCTTGGCCAAGACTGCAGTAATCTCAAGGCTCAGCTGGGACTGAAGAATTTGCTTCCAAGCTCACTCACATGGGCCTCTCCACAGAGCAGCCTCACAGTGTGACAGTTGGCTTCCCTCCTGGCCAAGTGGATCTAAGTGGAAGAAAGATAGAATCCTTAAGATGGAGGCCATGGTCTTTTTATAACCTAATGACTGAAGTAACATCTTTCTGCTATATTATGTTAGAAAATGAATCTAATTCCTTCTACACTCAATGGAAGGGGATTCCATAAGGGTGAGAATACCAGGAGATAGGGATCTTTGGAAATTAGCACAGCTATGCTACTACATAGCTAAATAAATATGGGCCATATAAAGACTGAAATCTCCCCAGGTGAGTTAGGACCAAGGATTATTACTTTGCCAGTGGGTGAAATTGCACATGACAGAGTTGTGGTACTCAAAATTTTGACCAGAATGGGAGTAAAACAAATATCTGAATTTGAACTTTAGGTTCTAAAAAATTTCTTTATTAACCGAAGATTGTGTCTGGCATAAACAAATAAGCAAATAAATAAATAAGGAAAATGACTGAAAAATTGCTAAAATTTGAAGGAAAATGGAATCTAAAATGTTGGGTTTGGAGTTGACAATATAGTAAGACTAGGTGGTATTGGAACTGGATTTGAGTCCGTGTTCTCTAGCCAGAGCTAACCCTGAGCTATGGTGTGATATGAAATGTGCAAAGTCAGATCACCACTCTGAAGACTTTCTTGTGCTCCTGAAGGAAACCCATGTATCAAGAACCCCCTGAGATCTTGAGAATGGGCAAGGATCTTGGTGATTTTATTACTTAACTGAGTAAAGTAACTTTAGTCTTCATCCCAGGCTTTCCTTACAAAGTGATCTGTTAATTGTCCACCTTTATGCAAAAAGAATGGATGGGTTTTGCCAGTTTTGTGATATCCTGATATTTGTTCATTTGGGTATTAGTTTCATGTTGTTTGTAACTTTCCCAAGTACGGATTAAAATATGCTGCTCACCTATCTTATTTTACTGCTTATTTTATTTTCATTTTATTTTGAGAGAGAGAGGGCGCAAGTGAGTGAGGGTCAGAGAGAGAATCCTAGGAGGGGTGGGGGGGGGGTGGAGGGGAGAGAGAGAGAGAGAGAGAGAGAGAGAGAGAGAGAGAGAGAATGTGTGTGGCTCATCTGAAGCAGGGCCCTGGCTCATCCGATGTGGGACTCGAACTCATGAACTGTGAGATCATGACCTGAGCCGAAGTCAGATGTTTAATGACAGAGCCACACAGGCTCCCACTTTTTATTTTATTTTAAATATTTATTTTAAAATGTTTGCTTTATTTATTTTAAAAACAGGTGATACAATGACTTAGCATAAAATTCAAAAGCTTTCAAGAATCTATTCTAAAAGTCTTCCTCTTACTTTTATTTCTCAGCCCCCAATTTCTTCCAATTTACCCAATCCTAGGATATCCTTTTTAAGCTATTAAATGTACATATAAGAATTATATGTACAGATAAAAGTTTTTTTTTCTTTTTCTTAGGCAAGCAATGTATTCCATATACATTTCTCTATTCCTTTCTTTTTTCATTTAACAAAATATCTTGGCATTCTTGTCATATGAGCATATATAGTGCTTATTTATTCTTAAAGAATATGTAATATTGCATTTTATGGATGTACCATAATTTATTTATCCTGTTCTCTATTGATAGACTTGAGGTTTCCAATTCTTTGCTGTTTAAACAGTGTTAAAAAAAATCAAACTTGTCTATTAATTTTACTTTTATTTTTAAAATTTAAACATCACTAATCTTCGATGATTCAGGAGGCATATTTAAAAATGTTTACAGTGTCTAAGGGTTATTGGTTATCAGTTAGCAGTGTACAATGTTATAGATATAAAAGCCATAAATATTAGCCCAGATTTTTAGTAACTATAACATATACTTTAAAGTTTGTCATTTCTCTGCTTATTATGAAAAATTTTAACCATACAGAAAAGTTGCAGTAATAGAATAATGAATACCTATATGCCTATCATCTAGATTTAAAGTTTGTTAACATTTTGCCACATTTGCCTTATTTTTTTCAAGTATTTATTTATTTTGAGAGAGAGAAAGCATGTGTTGGAGGAGTAGAGAGAGAAGGAGAGAGAGAATTCCAAGCAGGCTCCATCTACACCGTCAGCATGGAGCCTGATCTGGGGCTCAAACTCATGAACCGTGAGATCATGACCTAAGCTGAAATCAAGAGTCAGATGCTCAACTGACTGAGCCGCCCAGACGTCCCACATTTGCTTATTTTTTGCTCCACAGAAAATCTCCACCTATCAACTTAGCATGCTTTCTGACAAAGCATAGAGTATAAAATACACAAGGAGAGAAAATTTGGCTATTTGAATTTTACTTGTTCTGACAAAGCTTAGAGTATAAAATACACAAGGAGAGAAACTTTTGGCTGTTTGAATTTTACTTGTTTCAGTTCTGAAAAAAATGGGCTTTATCATAGTTATTCTCAGCAAAAGATTTACTAAGGTATCCAGGCCTTATAATGTTTGCAGCTAAATAATGTTTGATATTGTACAGACTAAGTGTAAATTATATGAGCCCAAGGAACTTGATGCAGTGGTTTTAGGGACCAAGGAGCCCTGTGTCCAGATGTCCCACAGAATCTGCTCCTTCTCAGCCTGCCTGTCTTCCTTCCTTCCTTCCTTCCTTCCTTCCTTCCTTCCTTCCTTCCTTCCTATTATTATTATTATTGTTATTATTATTATTGTTATTATTATTGTTTAGAGAGAGAGAGAGAGCATGAGCAGAGGAGAGGGGCAGAGGGAGAGAGAGAGATTCTCAAGCAGGCTTCCATGCTCAGTGCAGAGCCTGACACGGGGCTCGATCCCATAGACCTGGGATCATGACCAGAGCCGAAATCAAGAGTCAGATGTTCAACTGACTGAGCCACTCAGGAGCTCCTTAAAATTTTTTTTCTTCCTTTCTATTATTACTTTGACAACAATAATTGCAGGAAACATTTATTGTTCACTTTTCCCATATCAGGCATTTCTCTAATTAGCTTACACATATTAACTTATTTAATCCTTACAACAAATCTGTGAGCTAGGCATTATTATTATCATTACCCCAATTTTATAGATGAAGAGGGAATGGAAGCTCACATACATGGAAATAATGGCAGGAAACATGTCTTGTCATGAGATTCTATTTTTTATCTACTCTTAAATAATTCCTTAGTAGTAAACTAGATTCTATTTATGGATCCCCATTACTGGCATTTGTTGAAGAAGAGTGTTATAAATAAAAAGAAGTGTAACAGGTTGTATTGTCGGGGGTTCAAATAGACAGGTGAGTGAAATTAGGGGACATGGCTCTTCACCTTTTAGCCATTTACATAAGCTGAGTTCCTTCTAGGGAAAAGATGTGAACCCTACCATTCAATAAAGATTCAGACACATTTTGAGCAAGTCAAGAGAGAGGGCTGCCAATGAAAGTCTTAGATTGTAGAGAACATGGTGAAGGCCTTGAGAAAGAATTCATTAGAAGAGAGGAGGATGTCTGACAAGTTAGGTCATGCTCAGGAACAACACACACATCTTGAAGAGGTTCCAGCCACAATGTAGAGGTCAAACCTTGGTCTATGTATCCCAGGAGAAAGTGGTTGTGTTACTAATTGCTAGCACAATTACTGAGATACCGCATTAATTGTAATGAAATACTAACTTGGAGACTCAAGAGAGTTTATTGTGGGACACTTAACTGAGTGTAATACAGAAAGAATGGCCTCTATATGTTGCATAAGCATCAGTGCCATCTCTTGTGAGCAGTGGTGTTCTGATTCTACCCACAATAGAATAATTTTGGACACTGGTGGTGAGAGAAGAGTTCCATCTCAGAGTGATGCCTCTGAAAGACTCTTGAGCTTGAAGCTGTGGGTTGTTGGCCTGGCCATTTGTAGTGGCTAACCGTAAATCAGGGGTGACTCGCTGGCTAGTGAAAATACCCCTGATTCTTCCTGGAAATTCTTAAGTAGAAATGATTTCCTTCCTGTGGTTAAGGAGATGAGTACATGTACATTTGCAATTCTTTTTTATACTTTTATGTGAGAGTTTACAGTCTCACTGACAGCTAAAGATATGATTTTGATAGAGATAGATCTGTATCACTATAAAATATGTTGCTGGGTCACAACACATCCTTCTAGTGGCCAGGACCCCTAAGGCTCCAGGGTAACAGGAGGGCAGGACTATTTGGCTCATAGGATCTTAGAGGAGGCATTGTTTAGCCCACGGGTGTCCACCCAATGGGAGTCAGGCAGTCCCCAGTCCAAGTCTGATTCAGATAGGGACATCCTCACAAAGACTATTGAACAAGTATGATAATATCTTCTGAGTTGTTTTCTAATAATCCCCCAGTCCCTATTTTCTTGGAAACCTAGCAAAGGAGCAGTAAGAGAAATTGTGCTGTTATTTGCAGGAGTTTTGTTTTGTCTTTTCATATTCTAAATAGATCATTATGAGAAAACATCCTGAATTACCTAGATTTTTAATATCAGACAGAAGGCATACTTCATGTTTCCTAATCTACATGATCATTCACAAGGAAGAGTCTGTAACCAGTCCCAGCAAGGACACTTTCAGACTCTGGCAGATAGATTCTAAACTGATTAGTTGGGAATGAGAAAATCAATAGCAAATGCATTATGTATATATGGGCCATTCAAGATTACCTTGAAGACATAAAGTTAGATATTTAGCAGAGAGGGGGAAGGATGGGAGCAAATAAGAAAGTCATTTAGATTATGTTTTAATATTAGTCTTCCTTGTCATTACCAGCTATAAACTGTGTGTGTGTGTGTGTATATATATATATATATATATGTGTGTGTGTGTGTGTGTGTGTGTGTATAGATATATAGCTAAATACCCTATATATATATACAGATATATATGTATAGTATATATACTATAAATTCTAAATATTCCACAGGTTTTATATTGAGTTTTCAATTGATTTTAAAAGTCTGATTTATATATGGCCACAGTGTAGGTAATACATGAGACAGAATTTGGTTATAAGCTGAACAGAATTAATATTTTATAGAAAATATATAGTTTGTTGAAAGTCCCTGAAGATTCACCAGAGTATTTATATATTTTTCTTTGAAGATCATTTGAAAATAAAAGATAAAATCTATGATGAAATTACTTGGTCAGCTTTGAACATTTTCATTTTATAACATTAAAATGAGAGTATTTTTATGCTGGCTTTGTAATGTGTTGACTAGGCTGAACTACATTTCCCAGAATTTCTTTCCTGTATATTTCCTGTTAGGGTAGGCCACAAGAGATCTTCTTGTGTAAGATTGATAGAGTGTAAATGCAGCAGTAACCGTTTTATAGCTCACACACTTTGCCACGATGCTGGTTCACATTGTTGAAACTGCAACTGTTCTACCTGCCCCCAGGTCCTCTTTCAGTTTCTCTGACTCTGCCAGATGTGTGTTCACTTTGTTCTTGCTCATCCCCACTATCTCCCATCTTCCCTTCCTGACTGCCTGCCGTGGACTTCAAGCTCCTTTATCAGGTTTGGTGACATTAGCCTTTCCAGAGCCTACTTAACCAGCTCTTACAATCCCTAAATCAAACCCATTCATACAAGTGGTTTTCAACAGAGGGCAATTTTGGACCCCATGGGACATTTGGTGGTCTCTGGAGACATTTTTTATTATCTTGAAGGGAATGAGGGAGAGGAAGGAATAGTGGTGCAGGCATGAGGGTTGCTGTTGGCATCCTTTTGGGAGAATTCAGATATATGACTAAATACCCTACAGTGTACAAGTCAGTATGTCCCCCGCCCACATGCCTAACACACACAAAGAATTATCTGTGCAAAATGTTAATTTTGGAAATTAACAAAACTCGTAGGAGTTTGAACTGGATAGTTCTTTGTTATGGGGTGGGGGTAGAGGGGCTATCGTTTTGCTTTTCAGATTGAACCCTGACTGATACTAATATTTTATTAATATCCCATGCTTAGCATGGAGCCTTATGTGGGGCTCAATCCCATGATCCTGGGATCATGACCTGAGCCAAAATCAAGAGTTGGATGTTCAACCAACTAAGCCACCCAGATGTCCTTTGATACTAATATTTTAAAACATAAATACTTTAGCAGTTTCCTTCTTGTCAGCAAAATTATATTTTCATTAAAGACTGAAAAGATAAGTACTTTTAATGAACATGCACACTATGGTGATATGGTTAGATTCTAATCTCTATGAAACACATGCTGTATAGTAAAAGTCACAAAAGTTCTCTGTTAAAGTGTTTTTGTAATTAATAGATTTTCTTTTTTTACCAGAAGTCATTGGATTTACAGAAAAATTGAGTAAAAAGTAGAGTTCCCATATATCCCCCACCACTTAATGAGTTTTTACTATTATTTCTTAATTTGAGATATTATTGACACATAACACTATATTAATTTCAGATATACAGAATAATAATTTGATATTTACATATATTGCAAAATGATCATCACAATAAGTCTAGTTAACATCCAGAGTTTTCCTATTATTAACATTTTCCATTGGTGTGGTATATTTGTTATAATTGACAAACCAATATTGATAATTACTAGTAATTAATGTTCATAGTTTCCATTAGGGTTCACTCTGTGCTTATATTAGCCTGCTTGAGTTGCCTTAAGAAAATACCACAGATAGATAGTTTGATGCTTAAAACAACAGAAATGTATTTGCTCACAGTTCTAGAAGCTGAAAGTCCAAGATCAAGGTTTGGTAGGATTCGATTTCTGTTGAGAGCTCCCTTCCTGGCTTGTAAATAGTTGCCTTCTCACCCTCTGTCTCATGGCCTTTCCTCTATGCTCAAGTACAGGGAGATAGATAGATAGATAGATAGATAGATAGATAGATAGATAGATAGATACACACACACACACACACACACACACACACACACACACAGAAAGAGAGAGAGAGAGAGGGAGAGAGCAAGCCCCCCTGGTGTCCCTTCTAATAAGGACACTAATTCTATCATATCAAGGCACTTCCCTTATGACTTCATTTAACCTTAATTACCTCCTTAGGAGCCGAACTCTTTTCTTTATTTCCATCCCCTCTTCCCACCCCATTGGTCCTGATACTACAATTGCTTTCTGCTGATTTTGCCATGTCAACTGTTTAAGAAAACAGTTGATCTGTCTGGAGTTCTGTCCTGAACCCCCACTCAGTTTGGCTATTTCTGGACCACAAAGACCCTAGTTCTAATCAGTCCCTCATTGGATTGCCCTATTTTATCCCCACCCCTATAGTACAAGATCTCCTTCTGCTCCTGACTTTTTTCTCTGCAGGGTAGGCCCTGTGATGCTGGTGACCTATCATACCTCAAAACAGTTCTTTTTTCCCCTCTTCTTTTTAAAACAAATTTAAACCCAAGTTAGTTAACATATAGTGTAATAATGGTTTCAGGAATAGAATTTAGTGATTCATCACTTGCATATAACACCCAGTGCTCATCCCAACAAGTGTCCTTCTAATGCCCCTCACCCATTTTGAACCTTCCAACCCAACACCTGCTCAGCAACCATCCATTTGTTCTCTGTATTTAAGAGTCCCTTATGATTTGTCTTCCTCTCTATTTTCATCTTCTTTTTGCTTTCCTTGCATTATGTTCATCTGTTTTGTATCTTAAATTCCACATGAGTGAAATCATATGATATTTGTCTTTCACTGACTTATTTCACTTAGCATAACACACTCTAATTCCATCCATGTTGTTGCAATGGTAAAATTTCATTCTTTTTGATCACCAAGTAATATTCCATTGTATATATGTACCACATCTTCTTTATCCCCTCATCAGTTGGTGGGCATATGAGCTCTTTCCATACTTTGGCTATTATCAATAGTGCTGTTATAAGCATTAGGGTGCATGTGCCCTTTGAATCAGCATTTTTGTATCCTTTGGATAAATACCTAGTAGTGCAATTGCTGGGTCGTAGGGTAGTTTTATTTTTAATTTTTTTTTGAGGAAGCTCCATATGCTTTTCCAGAACAGCTGCACCAGTTTGCATTCTCACCAACAGTGCAAAAGTGTTCCCCTCTCCTCACATCCTTGTCAACGTCAGTTGTTGCTTGAGTTGTTCATATTAGCCATTCTCACAGGTGAGCTGATATCTTAATGTGGTTTTGATTTGTATTTCCCTGATGATGAGTGATGTTGAGCATTTTTTCATGTGTCTGTTAGCCATCTGGATGTCTTCTCTGGAAAAGTGTCCATTCATGTCTTTTTTTATAAAGATGCAAAAAATGTGCATATACAATAACAGAATATTGAATACAATTTCAGGAGGCTTCTGAAGACCATGGACACTAGTCTACAAACTCTGGAGTGGAAGAATTTTCTTTTTCTATTGGGGGTAATGGAGTGGATTGGGAGAAGGTGAAAGATTTGAACATATTCATCTCCTGAAGGTACAGAGCCAGCAGAGAGGGAGAGGTAGGAGATATAGTGGAAGAGAGAATTATGGAAATTATCCCATAATTTTAACTCTAAGTAGGCTAGAAGGATTCAATCTTCTGTAGAATAAAGGAGATTGGATCAACTCAGGCTGTAAGAGTGACCCTTCTAGTGCATCAAGAAAGAAGTAAGAATGGGCATAGGTAACAGTGGGACATGGAGGGTGTATGTATGGGATTTATTTTTTCTTATTTTTTTCTTCCTGTGTAGAAAGTGAAGTGATTGGCTGAGAATGAAAGGAAAGAAGGTTTGGGAAAAGTAGAGGTTTGGATTAGCTGCTGAGAGAAGTGTAGAAGGAAGCTGAATAGAACATGAGAAAGACAGCAGGAGCTGGGAGCTAAGTTGCAGTCAGAGATCATGGGTTTGGAGTGGCACCAATCCTCTGCAAAGTGTGATTCTTCCCCAGGATCTCTCAGCACACTGCTAAGAGGCAAGTGTGTATGTGGCATTTTACAGAGAGAGCACAGAAGTATCATTTCATTTTGTATAAAACAAAGTGAGAGTAGTGCATTGATTGATAATTTGAATATGCATGCATGGAATAATTTGAATATATGTCAATATACATCTTGGTCTTCTGTGGCCTGACACACATTGATATCAGCAAAAGATCCAGGCTGACTCTTGAGGCTTTGCCAAAGGTACATAATTCTATGGAAATTGACAGAGGAGATTAAGCCCCCATACTTCCTTCTTTCTCACTTCTCTGTGGTATCAGGCTTGTAGAGAATTTCTGAGCTAGTAGATGCCACTGTTCCTGCCCCAAATTTAAAAGCACAAATTATTCCAGGAGATACTGGGAAGATTCTCTTTTGCCTTATGAAATAGCTAATTTTTTCTCTGAGGTTCCACAAGAAATGGTGAGGGGAGATAGAAGGAAATCAGATACATTTGTAAGTACATATATTTCATGACTGCCTAGATGGCCACTACTGTGAAACATTTTTATAAAATTGAAGTATGATCAATATCCTTCTGGTCATAATATATTTCATTTTTTATTTCTCTTTTTCTTTTTAATCCTGTAGGGGATATTGTAAGAGTTATGAACTATATCTTTCATTACAAAGGCTCTGGGATATAGATATTTGGTAAAATGAACATTTACATGGCTGATAAAGGACAAGGTTGTCCTCAGTTGGATTGAGAGGTAACTGAGGGAAGATCAACCCTGGCATTCAGAAGTACTACTTTTCTGAGTCTTCTATGCAGGAAGTGAGTTGTAATGAGTCTAGCGTGTTAAAGACTGGTAGCTGAAGTCCAGGTGTATTATTTTCTCTGGTCACTTCTGTTACCACTTCTTTCTCACTGGGCTAGAAAGAAAGTCTACAAGAAGTTCAAAGAATCTCTATTAACAGGCTATCACTATCCCCTATAGTGCTAGCACTTCTTTCTGGGCCCCCCTTGCAGGATTTGGTGTGTGGAGCTTGGGCTGGAATCCAGCCCCCATTTAGCTCCTCAGGTAGGCTCCCCTGGGCAATTGTACACAGTATTTCTACTTTCTCTCATTCTTCTGCTAACCTCCGAAGAGCACTATTTCACAGAAGCTGCATGATACCCAGTGGTAGATTTTAGAGTACAGTGGAACTCAACAATGGTTATTATCCACTTTGCTTCCTCTCAGCTGGGGGGGGGGGTGATGATAATGAGGTCATATCTCTGAAGTGTCTAAGGATATAAAGTGATAACAATAATAATTGATATTTCATTGTAAAAGCTTAATACAGAACTCCAAACACCAGCTAAACCATTCCTGTATGACTTCAGTGTTAATCTCTCACCCCACTCTCACCCCGTTGTCACCCTCCTGTAATCCCATCTTACTGTTCACTCCCTCCTCATGGTCTCCCTTGCTTGTTCAGCCTAGATCCCAAGATCCCAAGATCCCAAGATCCATCACTGTAATCACTTCTGTAAAAGCTCTCAACAAGCTTTGGTCCCTTCTCTTTCTGTCATATTTGCCGTCAAAACTGCAACTCTGAATAGATCCCACTCTTTGGTGAGAATTTGCTCATTTTACCACCAAGTCTACCGGTTTGTATATGAGCACATAAACTCTCCATTAACTTCTGTTCTAGTAAATAAACTTTCCATGTACATGTCTGAGGCCATCCTCTCTTGTGTTTTAGGAATCACATGCTTTCACCTACAAAAAGACTTGGTAATTTTTCTTTCTCTCTCCTCCATTGCTAATTTCTCCCCCTCTACTGATTATCCTCATCAATATACAAACATGTAAACATAATTCCCATCTTAAAACAAAACTAAAAACGCTGCTCTTCACACCCTCTTCCCATTAACTTCCTGTTTCTCTTCTCTTTCACAGTTAACTTAATTGAGATAATACTTAGTCTCTAGTCATACTCTATACTTTCTCACCTCACCTCCTTTTACCAGCCCATTCCAGTCAGGCTTCTGTCATTTAGGTCACTGATGACAGACTTGGTGGTAAAATGAGCAAGTTCTCATCAGAGAGTGGGATCTAATTAGAGTTGGAGTTTTGACAGGCAATTATGACAGAGAAAGAAGGGGCCAAGGCTAGTTGAGAACTTTTAAGCTTCATATTTTCCAATGGTTAGAACAATCCCTAACTTTTTCAAGGTCCAGGACAAGTGTTCAAATAGTGATCTCTAAACCATATAACTAAGTAGTTGTAAATTAAGTTAACAGACTGCTTAAAAAATATGTTCCATTCTCTTATCTTGACAAATATAACTTTATAATGACCTAGAAAATCAAGTTTGGATCTCAAATTCTCACACTCTTCATAGTTTCATGGTGGAATATGGCAACATAGGAACAACTATCCCCTGACACCTCCTTTTCTTCCTGATCATATCTTGCACCTTTTCATGACTTGATTAGTGTTCCTCCAAAAGATATGTCCAGGTATTAATCTCTAGTACCTGTGTATGTGGTCTTATTTGGAAATAGGGTCTTTGTAGATGTGATTTAGTTAAGGATTTCGAGATGAGATCATTCTGGATTCAGGTAGTCCCTAAATCCAATGACCGGAGGGAAAAAGAGAGGGAGATTTTATATTGACTCAGTAACACAGGGGAGAAGGCCATGTGAAGACAGAAGCAGAGATTGAGGTTATGCAGCAACAAGCCAAGGAATGCTAATGGTTCCTGGCAGCCACCAAAACCTGGGATATAGGCATGGGACACATTCTCCCTCAGCCTTCAGAAGAAACCAAACCTATGACACCTTGGTTTTGGACTTCTGGCCCCCAGTGAGTGAGAAGATAAATTTCTACTGTAGATCACAAAATTTCTGGTAATTTGTTATGGAAGCCCTAGGAGATTAATACATACTTTAAGTGACCTTGCTTGCATGAGAATGGACTCCTCAGTTCACAAATTACAGCTATGACCTCACCCCCTGCAGTCAGTCATCCCTTGGCTACTCCATGGGCCAATGAGTGTGCACAGTGGTTCAGTTAGCTCTTAGAGAAGACCTGGGGAAGGAGCCGAAGCAGGCCTTGAAAGTGGGCTTGAGACTATATAGTCAGGGAGTTCTGGGGTTCAGGGTATGCATATGTCATCTAGAAGGATGTGGATTCTTGTTGGCATATCTTTTGGCCTTGAGGATTCCTTGCCCCACAGCCAGCTGGAGAAATGTCAGAGTGGGGCTTGCTAAGCACCCTGTTAGTAGCTCTAAGGGTGATACTGCTAATGGTCTCTTTGTGCTTAACTTATCTAACTTCTTAGCATTCTGTCCAGTTGGCCTCATCCCTGAACCACTTTTCTCGTTTGGCACCTGTGACTCCTCTCCTCATGTTACTGCCAGCTAATTGGCCACTTTTCAGTCTTCTTTGCTGAATTCTTTTCTTTAAATGTTGTAGCACCCACTTCTCTTTTTTGTTTATATTGTCTTTAGTGTTCTCATCTGTTTTCCTTTAAAAACATTTAAATGCTCATGACTATCAAATTTGTACCTTTACCTCAGACCTCTCCCTTGAGCTCTTGACTTTTGTATCTAATTGCCCGTGTAATGTCTCCAGTTGAAGCATTTAGCAGGTGTCTAAGAATCCACACGTCCGAAGGAACTCTCCCGTACCCCTCATAGCCTTTATGATCTCTATTAGTGGACTTCCACCCTATTCTATTGATCAGGGCAAAAGCTTTGGAGATGTTCTTGATTCTTCTCTTTTTCTTATTCTCTGCATTTAATTTGTTGACAAGTTCTGTTAGCTGGATCTCTGAAACATATCCTGAATCTGACTGCCTCTCTTCACCTCTGTTTCTTCCATCCTAACCCTAGGCCAAGCCAGGACTGGTTTTTCTGTTTCCCTTCTTGCCTCCACATAATCTTGTGCATAGTTTGAATGGAAGTGAAATTAAATTATGTAAGGGTGCTTGGGTGGCTTACTCAGTTAATTATCCAACTCTTGATTTTTGGCTCAGGTTCACGAGATCAATCCTAGTGTTGGGCTCCCCGCTTGGAATTCTCTCGCTCCCTGTCTGCCCCTCCTCGCTCACGTGTGCGCGCATGCACACATGCACACACACACTCTCTAAAAATAAATAAATATTTAAAAAACTACATAAACCAGATCCTATCACTTCTCCGCTTCAAGCTGTCATTGACTTCTGGTGGCACTTTGAATAAAACCCCAGCTCTCTCCATGGCCTCTGTGACTTGGCCCCCACCCACATCTCTTCTCAACCCCACCATTCTCCCCCTTGTTCCTCACAGCTCATAGTTCAACTGAATTGACTCTTTTTTAGTTTCTCAGATACGCCTCAGGGATATGCCTTAATTCTGCCTCAGAGACTTCACACGTGTATTTTTCTCTTTGCATACCTCAGATCTTTGCACCTGGGTGCCCTCACTTTCTGATATCTACTTTCTTTTTCTTTTCTTTTTTTTCAATTTACATACAAGTTAATTATCATATAGTGCAACAATGATTTCAGGAGTAGATTTCTTAATGCCCCTTACCCATTTAGCCCATCCCCCCTCCCACAACCCTTCTAGTAACCCTCTGTTTGTTCTCCATATTTAAGAGTCTCTTATGTTTTGTCCCCTCCCTGGTTTTATATTATTTTTACTTCCCTTCCCTGTGTTCATCTATTCTGTGTCTTAAAGTCCTCATATGAGTGAAGTCATATAATTTTTGTCTGTCTCTGACTGACTAATTTCACTTAGCATAATACCCTCTAGTTCCATCCATGTAGTTGTGAATGGCAGGATTTCATTCTTTTTGATTGCCAAGTAATACTCCATTGTATATATACACCACATCTTCTTTATCCATTCATCCATCGATGGACATTTGGGCTCTTTCTGTACTTTGGCTATTGTTGATAGTGCTGCTATAAACATTGGGGTGCATATGTCCCTTTGAAACAGCACACCTGTATCCATTGGATAAATACCTAGTAGTGCAATTGCTGGGTCATAGGGTAGTTCTATTTTTAATTTTTTGAGGAATCTCCATAAGTGTTTTCCAGAGTGGCTGCACCAGTTTGCATTCCTACCAGCAGTGCAAAAGAGATCCTCTTTCTCTGCATCCTCACCAACATCTGTTGTTGCCTGAGTTAATGTTAGTCAATCTGACTGGTGTGAGGTGGTCTTTCATGTGGTTTTGATTTGTATTTCCTAGATGATGAGTAATGTTGAGCATTTTTTCATGTGTCAGTTGGCCATCTGAATGTCTTCTTTGGAGAAGTGTCTATTCATGTCTTTTGCCCATTTCTTCACTGGGTTATTTGTTTTTTGGGTGGTGAGTTTGATAAGTTCTTTATAGATTTTGGATACTAACCCTTTATCTGATATGTCGTTTGCAAATATCTTCTCCTATTTCATCAGTTGCCTTTTAGTTTTGCTGATTGTTTCCTCCACTGTGCAGAAGCTTTTTATTTTGATGAGGTCCCAATAGTTCATTTTTGCTTTGGTTTCCCTTGTCTCTGGAGATATGTTGAGTAAAAACATCTTGCTGTGGCCAAGATCAAAGAGGTTTTTGCCTGCTTTTTCCTCGAGGATTTTGATGGCTTCTTGTCTTACATTTGGATCTTTATCCCTTTTGAGTTTATTTTTGTGTATTTTGTGTATCTTTGTGTATTTTTGTGTATGGTAAAGTAGTCCAGGTTCATTTTTCTGCATGTCGCTGTCCAGTTTTCTCAGCACCACTTGCTGAAGAGACTGTTTTTATTCCATTGGATTTTCTTTCCTGCTTTGTCAAAGATTAGTTGGCCATACGTTTGTGGGTCCATTTCTGGGTTCTCTATTCTGTTCCATTGATCTCAGTGTCTGTTTTTGTGCCACTGATCTCTACTTTCTATTCTCCTATTCAAAAGAGGCATGTCCCTCCCCAGTCATTCACTATCCAATTACCTTATTTTTGTTTTTTTATAGTACTCATCTCTAAGCTCCACAAGGATAGGAATCATGTCTGTCTTATTCATCATAGTGTTCTCAGCACCAAGAACTGTATTTGGCAGAAAGTTGGTGCTCAGTAACTATTTGTGCAGTGAATGTATGAATCAAATAAAATTTCTTCTCTCTGGGGCAAATTACAGATATTTATAAATAACTATAATGTAAGATAGCAGGTGGCAAAGTTTCATAGGAAAGGTAGATATAAAATGCTATGAGTTTCAGATGCAGAAATTAGTAGTTTATGGTGAGATCAAGGATGTCTTCAAGGAGAAGGTCAAACTTGAGTTGGGTTTATACAGAGAGGGCACTCTAGAGATAGAGAGGGAAAGGCATTCTAAGTAACAGGATATAATAAGCAAAGATCTAGAGGTGGAAAGTTTAGACCATGTAGAAAAGAGGAAGCTTTTTTGAGTGAAGAATCAGGGAAGAGTAAATGTGAAAAACAAGGTTGAGATTTCTGCTAGGGTGGGTCCATTGAGTGCCTGTATGATAGACTGGAGAACTAGGCATTCATTCTGCAAGCAATGCATGATATGGGAAGCATTCTCTGAAGGGAAGTGATAAACTTGAAGCAATGTGGTTCTGGAAGCTTTCTGGGAGTTATGTATAAATGGATTGCAGCAGGCAGAGTTTATAGTCAGTATGTTGGGAGAATCAGTTGAAGTTAGTGCACTTTTCGACAGGGGTAGTTTTGAGGTCCTGCACCCCAACTGAGAGAGGTGGCAGAGGGAATGGAGAGAAAGTCAGGAGTGTAATAGAGGCGATGATGACAGAATCACCAGGACTTGGCAACTAATTGGTCTGACAAACCATTATATTTCTTCCAAGTTTTCTGTTTTAATATTTATTTCACTGCTAATTGCTATTAGCTGTGGCATTAATCTTAGTAATTGCAATTATTTGAATATTTGATAAAGGCTATTAATGTTCACAGTTTTGTAATCAGTTTTGTCATAATTATTAAAAGCTAAGTAGCACATGCCTGCTTTCAGAGGATGATAATGGATCACCACATGCTAGATACAATTTGAACTTAAAATTGCTCTCATTCTGTAACTTACAAAGACAATAATCCATCAGGATGCTATTTAAAATACACAGAGCCAAATTCCATCCTTAGCTGAAAGCAGGAATCTCTTGAATTGTGAATACCTGTCCATTGGCAGAATTTAAATCCCATCAAATATAGCAGAACCCTTTCTATGAGAAATATATTATATTATATTATATTATATTATATTATATTATATTATATTATACAAGATCATAGACCCCTGTGTTTATGTATTTGGATTGACTTATGCCCACCAATATGTCTATTGTATACTATATCATTGCTAAGGAATGAGGCATGTAACTTACAGTATAAGTAAATACTCCCCCCCCCCGTTTTATTGAGATATAACTGACATAAATCACCATATGATTTTCAGGTTAGGTTAAATGTTTGACTTATATATATTGTGAAAATATTACCACAATAAGTTTAGTTACTATTCATCATTTCATTTTTTTAAATATGAAATTTATTGTCAAATTGGTTTCCATACAACGCCCAGTGCTCATCCCAACAGGTGCCCTCCTCAATACCCATCACCCACCCCCCATCAACCCTCAGTTTGTTCTCAGTTTTTAACAGTCTCTTATGTTTTGGCTCCCTCACTCTCTAACCTTTTTTTTTTTTTTCTTTCCTCTCCTCTATGGTCTGTTAAGTTTCTCAGGATCCACATAAGAATGAAAACATATGGTATCTGTCTTTCTCTACATGACTTATTTCACTTAGCATAAGACTCTCCAGTTTCATCCACGTTGCTACAAAAGCCATATTTCATTGTTTCTCATTGCCAAGTAGTATTCCATTGTGTATATAAACCACAATTTCTTTATCCATTCATCAGTTGATGGACATTTAAGCTCTTTCCATAATTTGGCTATTGTTGAAAGTGCTGCTATAAACATTGGGGTACAAGTGCCCCTATGCATCAGCACTCCTGTATCCCTTGGGTCAATTACTAGCAGTGCTATTGCTGGGTCATAAGGTAGGTCTACTTTGATTTTTTGAGGAACCTCCACACTGTTTTCCAGAGTGGCTTCACCAGTTTGCATTCCCAGCAACAGTGCAAGAGGGTTCCCATTTCTCCACATCCTCTCCAGCATCTATAGTCTCCTGATTTATTCATTTTAGCCACCTGACTGGCGTGAGGTGATATCTGAGTGTGGTTTTGATTTGTATTTCCCTGATGAGGAGCGACGTTGAGCATCTTTTCATGTGCCTGTTGGCCATCTGGATGTCTTCTTTGGAGAAGTGTCTGTTCATGTTTTCTGCCCATTTCTTCACTGGGTTATTTGTTTTTCGGGTGTGGAGTTTGGTGAGCTCTTTATAGATTTTGGATACTAGCCCTTTGTCTGATATGTCATTTGCAAATATCTTTTCCCATTCTGTTGGTTGCCTTTTAGTTTTGTTGCTTGTTTCCTTTGCAGTGCAGAAGCTTTTTATCTTCAGGAGGTCCCAATAGTTCATTTTTGCTTTTAATTCCCTTGCCTTTGGAGATGTGTCAAGTAAGAAATTGCTGCGGCTGAGGTCAGAGAGGTTTTTTCCCGCTTTCTCCTCTAGGGTTTTGATGGTTTCCTGTCTCACATTCAGGCCCTTTATCCATTTTTAGTTTATTTTTGTGAATGGTGTAAGAGAGTGGTCTAGTTTCATTCTTCTGCATGTTGTTGTCCAATTCTCCTAGCACCATTTGTTAAAGAGACTGTCTATTTTCCATTGGATATTCTTTCCTGCTTTGTCAAAGATTAGTTGGCCATACTTTTGTGGGTCCAATTCTGGAGTCTCTATTCTATTCCATTGGTCTATGTGTCTGTTTTTGTGCCAATACCATGCTGTCTTGATTATTGCAGCTTTGTAGTAGAGGCTAAAGTCTGGGATTGTGATGCCTCCCGCTTTCGTCTTCTTCATTATTACTTTGGCTATTCGGGGTCTTTTGTGGTTCCATACAAATTTTAGGATTGTTTGTTCTAGCTTCGAGAAGAATGCTGGTGCAATTTTAATGGGGATTGCATTGAATGTGTAGCTAGCTTTGGGTAGTAGTGACATTTTAACAGCATTTATTCTTCCAATCCATGAGCATGGAATGTTTTTCCATTTCTTTGTATCTTCTTCAATTTCCTTCATAAGCTTTCTATAGTTTTCAGCATACAGATCTTTTACATCTTTGGTTAGGTTTATTTCTAGGTATTTTATGATTCTTGGTGCAATTATGAATGGGATCAGTTTCTTTATTTGTCTTTCTGTTGCTTCATTATTAGTGTATAAGAATGCAGCTGATTTCTGTACATTGATTTTGTAGCCTGCGACTTTGCTGAATTCATTTATCAGTTCTAGCAGACTTTTGATGGAGTCTATCCAGTTTTCCATGTATAATATCATGTCATCTGCAAAAAGTGAAAGCTTGACTTCATCTTTGCCAATTTTGATGCCTTTGATTTCCTTTTGTTGTCTGATTGCTGATGCTAGAACTTCCAACACTATGTTAAACAACAGCAGTGAGAGTGGACATCCTGCTGTGTTTCTGATCTCAGGGGGAAAGTTCTCAGTTTTTCCCATTGAGGCTGATATTAGCTGTGGGCTTTTCATAAATGGCTTTTATGATGTTTAAGTATGTTCCTTCTATCCCGACTTTCTAGAGGGTTTTTATTAAGAAAGGATGCTGAGGGGCGCCTGGGTGGCTCAGTCGGTTAAGCGTCCGACTTCGGCTCAGGTCATGATCTCGCGGTCCGTGAGTTCGAGCCCCACGTCGGGCTCTGTGCTGACAGCTCAGAGCCTGGAGCCTGTTTCAGATTCTGTGCCTCCCTCTCTCTGACCCTCCCCTGTTCATGCTCTGTCTCTCTCTGTCTCAAAAATAAATAAAACATTAAAAAAAAAAAATTAAAAAAAAAAAAAAAAGAAAGGATGCTGAATTTTGTCAAATGCTTTTTCTGCATCGATTGACAGGATCATATGGTTCTTATCTTTTCTTTTATTAATGTGATGTATCACATTGATTGATTTGCAAATGTTGAACCAGCCCTGCAGCCCAGGAATGAATTCCACTTGATCATGGTGAATAATTCTTTTTGTATGCTGTTGAATTCAATTTGCTAGTATCTTGTTGAGAATTTTTGCATCCATATTCATCAGGGACATTGGGCTGTAGTTCTCTTTTTTTGCTGGGTCTCTGGCTGGTTTGGGAATTCGTCATCTCATTTGGATACAATAAAAAGAGATGGAAAAAAGAATTCTCCTAGTGATGATAACTCTTAAATTTACTTGCTTAACCACTTTCCCATGTGTTATACAGCAGTGTTAGCCAGAATCATCATGTTGTACATTCCATCCCTAGTACCTACTTATCTTTGTATGTTTTGACCACCTTCCTTCAATTCCCCTTCTCTATACTCCCCATCTCGGGTAACCACCAATCTGATATTTTTGTATAAGTTTTTGTTGTTGTTGTTGTTATTTTTTGAGATTCCATATATAAGTGAGATCATATAGTATTTGTCTTTCTCTGTGTGATTTGTCTCACTTACTTAATGCCCTCAAGTGCCATCCACATTGTTGCAAATGGCAGGATTTCCTTTTTTTTTTTTTTAAGTTTATTTATTTATTTTGAGAGAGAGGGAGAAAGAGCGCAAAAGAGCCTGTATGAGTAAGGGTGTGTGTGTGGGGGGGGGGTACAGGGAGTGAGGGAGAATCCCACGCACACTCTGCACTGTCAATGCAGGGCCTGACACAGGGCTGCATCCCATGAACCATGAGATCATGACCTGGCCAAAATCAAAAGTAGAAAGCTTAACCAACTGAGCCACCCAGGCGCCCCCCCTCCTTTTTTCTTAAATGACTGAATGACATTCCGCTGTACACATAAACCATAATTTCTTTACCCATTCATTCATCAATAGACACTTAGGTTGTTTCCATGTCTTGAGTACTATTGTAAATAATGCTGCTATGAACATGAGGTGCAGATACCTTTTCGAGTTAGTTTTTGTTTCCTTTGGATATATTCCCAGAAGGGGAATTGCTAGATCATATGGTAGATCTATTTTTAACTTTTTGAGGATCCTCTGTATTGTTTTCAATAGTGGCTACGCCAATGTACGTTCCGATAACAGTGCATGAGGGGCCTTTTTCTCCAGTCCTCACCAGCATTTGTTATCTCTTGTCTTTTCATGGTGGCCATTCTAACAGGCATGAGGTGGTATCTCATTGTGGTTTTGATTTGTGTTTCCCTAAAGACTAGTGTTGTTGGACATCTTTTCATGCACCTATTGACCGTTTTTATATCTTCTTGCAAAAATGTCTATTCAGGTCCTTTGCCCATTTTTAAATTGGATTGTTTGTTTTCTTGCTATTGAATTATATGAGTTCTTTATATATTTTGGATATTAATCCCTTACCAGATGATACATGTCTTAATAAATTATGTTTTAAGGAGGTTCTATTCCTTTGAAATTCTTCTTGCCTTTTTTATAGACAAAAGTCTGAGGTGATTTGTCAACATTTTGAGAAGGGTAATGAATCATAACCACCTTAAAATAACTGATTTTATTCAATGTATCCTAAAGCCAATGCATATTGTTAATTCTAATGTCCTAGCCACTTGATCATATAAACTAATATGAAAGTTTCAGTGTCCAGATCAGTTCGTAGCTGTTGTATTTGAGTAAATGAAATTACTATATTTCATTTAAGATTTTCATTTTAGACCTTTGTGGTTGCTAGTGTAGAGTCTGGAGCCAGACTGCTCCAGAGTTTGGTGGAAGCTTTAAGACTCGCTAGCGGTGTGGTTTAGGTAATATACTTGACCTCTCTGTGCTTTAATTTTCCTCAAGTGTAAAATGAGAATGATAATTGTATCTACCTAAGAGAATTATTATGAGGAATTGAATGAATTAATTTGTGTAAGGCCTAACACACAGTAAACACTTACTAAATATTAGCTACTATTACTAATCTCAAATAGATGTGCATTGCTATCAAAGTTAAATTTAATATACATAATTCCTAAATTATGATTCAGAAATTTTTGTACTTATATAACTGCATTACTAGGTCGAGATAATAGTGCTTTTCCAAATCCTTCCTTAGTATCTTCTACATTGAGGAACAAAGGGGATTATGTCTTTATTTGTACTATGTAGGTATCTCTCTAATTACAAATAGTAGGTAAAAATAATGTGACTCACTAACTGCCTCTGAATATCTATTGTAAAATAATAGGAAAATAATATCTAATCGACTGGTAAATAATGAACATTTAGTTTTTATTTGTAATATTTATTTCTAACTACAATTAGCAATTGCACAAAATATATCCCAAAGATTTGAAAGATTTGATAAAATCTATTATTTTAATGATCACACTTCAATTATAAGTCTGAAATTTACCTATATTTGTCACAGACTGAGAGTTAAAAACAAAAGAGTAAAGAAAACTTTTCTTTTTCCTTCAACCATATTTTTCATATATTTTAGAAAAGAAAAATAGAACCCAAAACAAAAATAAGAAGTCAAAGCCAATACACCACTCATTCCTGTGAAACTACTGCCATTTCCAGACACTTTCATCAAGTTTTTTTTTTTTCTTTGTTTGGTGGCAAACTCCTCAAATGAATGGCTTATATATCTTGAACCCATTAAATACACTTGAACTCATTTATATCCTGTTTTCATCCCCATTTCATACTGTTAGCTCTCAACAGAAATGAGGGTGTTCTTTCCCCAAATCCTTGGATATATGCTTGTTGTCTTCCCATCTTTCCTAAAAATAGGAATTCCTTACGGCTAGCACTTGGGTTTCATCTCTTCCTTTTTTCCTCTTCTCTTACTGAATGCATTCTTTTGGAGACATTATCTATATTTTTTACTTTAATTATGTGCTTGCAATCTGCATTCTTTATCATTAGCTCTTTTTCCTCTACCTGTGAGATATCTAAGAGCTGTCATAACAATGTACCACAAATTTAGTGACTTAAAAAAACAAAAATGTACTCTTCTCACAGTTCTGGAGGCCACAAGTGTGAAATCAAGATGGCAGCAGGGCTTCACTCCCTCAGAAGGCTCCAGAGGAGAACCTCCCTTACCTCTTGCCACTTCTGGTGGCTGTCACCATTTCTCAGCTTCCTTGGATTGTGGCCACATCATTCCAATCTCCACCTCTGTCTTCACATTGACTTCGCCATGTGCCTGTCTTCTGTTTGTCTCCTCTGTGTGTCTCTCTTTTAAAAAGATACTATTCATGGAGTTAGGGCCCACCTGGATAATTCAGGATATCTCTTAATCTCAAGATTCCTTAACTTAAGTGATATCTGCAAAGATCCTTTTTCTAAAGAAGGTAGCGCACGGGTACTGAGAATTAGGACACAGATAATATCTTTATGGGAGCTATCATTAAACCTATGCCAGTAAGTGTAAGAGAAACACTATCTAATTAGATGACAAATGACAACTGATACGAGATTTAGGTGTTGGGTATTAGGGAGGAGGAGAGTAGAAAACTAGAGCACATGTGCCCTATCTAAAGTGGCCAGCCCTTCCTTTGTTGACATGGGGACATGCAGACCCATAGTTGCCAGTTCTTCTGATAGCCTCAAAGAAGCTAGAAATCCAGATTTTTATGCACTGGCAAATAATTAAAATTAGAAAAAAATATCCTTAAGCAGTAATACTGTGGGGAAAACAAATCTGCCTATGGTCAGATGTGGCAAACTGCCAGCTCGTGACCTCTTGTCTAAGGCCTGATGCTCAGAGAGCAGCTCTGATGAGAAGGGCAGGGAACTTTCACCCTGGAGGTGAGAGAAGTGATGAATCTAATGCCAATTGAAGTAGGAAGAGAGATACTAATATTACCTTTGACTTGCCACTCTTTGCTGTTTAATTTAATAAAAAACCCAAATAATTTCTAGACCTGAAAGGTCAGTTTCCTGTTGGTGTTCTCTGGTAAAATTTTTAAGTTGAGGATTGTGCAACGTTGCCTGCTTAATAGTGTCTATAAACTTTTGGAAGGCAGTTAGAAATTCCTTTTTATGTGCCATTCAAACTTGATATTTAGGCTTGATTCTTCTTCTTCATGTTTTAGTAGCAGAGTAAATATTAATACGACTTAATGTCACAGCCATACTGAAATACATGTAGTGTCCTGAATATTCTGTGCCCTTTTTCATCTTCAACCCTTTCACCACTGTGCACTCATTCTCAATTCCTAGTGGCTCAGTTAAGATGTAACTTTCCCCATTAGTCTTTCCTAAGGCCCTAAGGCCATGTTGAATGTCCCTCTTATTAAACCTTGGAATGGGGTTCCAAGTGGGGGCAGTACTGCCTCCTGAGGGACGGTTTGCAATTAATGGAAACGTTTTTGGTTGTCACGATGAGATGTTACTGGGATTTTGTGTGAGGGGGACCAGTATGCTGGCCTTTTGCAGTTTAAGGGACAGTTTCACACAATGAAGAATTGTCCTACATTTGTATGATTTTTCAATGTCCTGCTGGACATTTGTGTAATTAAAACATGTTTATTCATACCTAGCCTAGAATAGAACTAATTTTACATATAAACACAATGTAGTTTTTGCATCACTGAAATAAACTCCCAATTTTTAGGAGTGCAATTACTAAGTAAATCTGGTGAGGATGATACTGGTTTTTTTTGCTGGGAACTTACATATGAGTTTTTCTTCATTTCAGAAAATGATGCCTGTGGTTTTTGAGGAAAATGTGGCATCCTGAATCTGTCTGCATTTGTACCTATTTCCTTCATGGTAATTCTAAGTGTATTAGTTCAGGCTGCCATAAAAAAATACCATAAACTGGTGACTTAAATGTAGATATTTATTTTTCACAGTTCTGGTGGCTGGAAAGTCTAAGATCAAGGTGCCAATGGATTTGGTTTCTGCTCAGGGCTCTCTTTCTGGCTTATAGATGGGTGCCTTTTTGCTGTGTCCTCACAAGATGGAGAGAAAGAGAGGCAGCCAGCCCTCTGGTATCTCCTCTTATAAGTACACTAATCCTATTAGATCAGAGCCCCACCCTTATGACCTCATGTAATCTTAATTACTTCCTTACTCTGGGGACACCTGGGTGGCTCACATGGTTAGGCATCTGACCTCAGCTCAGGTCTTGATCTCCTGGCTTGTGAGTTCCAGTCTTTCATCACGCTCTGTGCTGACAGCTCAGAGCCTGGAGCCCACTTTGGATTCTTTGTTTCCCTTTCCCTCTGCTCCTCCCGTGTTCACACTCTGTCTCTCTCTCTCCTTCAAAAATAAATAAAAATTCAAAAGAAAAAAATTAAAAAAATTACGTCCTTACTCCAAATACAGTCACATTGCAGTTAGAGCTTTAACATATAAATATTTTGGGTGTGTGTGCACAATTCAGTCCATCGCACTAAGCGTGGTGGAAATATGCAAGCATCTAATTTATTAATAATGTTTTCTAGTGTGGTCTTACCTGAACATTTGCATATTTAAATACATCTATTTTTATGATAAGTTTTCTTCCTTTTATTTCCCTCTTATATTAATTATATTTAGGGCATATTTATGTTTAAAAAAGTATAGAACAGATAAAATATATTATCTACAACTTTTATTTCAGGATGATACAGGGAGCATTATAAAACATTATAGAAAGGGATGTTGGGCCTGATTGGGTTGATCACTTCCCTAGCCCAAAGTAACCACACTACATATTATTAACCTGTTACTTGTCTATTTCCTGCACTAGGCTGTGCATGTCTTAGGGCCAGGGGCAATGTCTTATTCACTGATGAATCCTCCAATTCCATTATGTGACAAAGCATATAGGAGGCTCTTAACAATTTTTGGTAACTGAAAGAATGAGTGAATGAATGGATGGATACGTATAAATACCATTCTGATGTCAGAATCCATATCTTCAAGGGTATTTGGATGGTCAGAACACCAATGAGGATTAATAATGCCTGTTTTTACCAAAGTAATCTTCAACAATTGGCACAAAACAGTGACTGAGCCAATATTCAGAAATACTATTTTTGTCCTCCACCATAGGGCTGAACTTTCTTTCATATAACTGGTGAAAGAAGTTTTATTCTAAATCATCTGTACCATTGGTACCAAAACAAAGGAGTGAAATGGGAATGATTCTGTCTGGCATGGCTTTTTCTTCTTTGGCAAAGTTTTTCCTTGACAGCACTTTTCTCCTTCAAAAAAAAAAAAAAAATTCTACATTCTACTTTTGTCAACAGAAATGACTTGCCAAGTGTAATTTACCCTTTTTCATGAGTTCAGTTTTGGATCTAACTAAAGCACCCTTCTTTTCAGTTTTACTGCTTGTTCTGGGGCCCCTAATATTATGCAAATTGTCCTTGGCTTTAAAAACTAGATCCTTTTTGCCTAGAAATCCAATAGGAGAACTTTTCTTCTGTGTTTCTTTATACATTCATCGAGACTGCTGGAATTCTTCGCAGGCAGTGTAAAACTGTACTATTGATTTTGACGCTCTGTATTTAAATAATACCTTTTTCAACCCAAACAGTAAATCACTATGCTCTTGTTGGATGGCCATCACAATTGACTACTTATGCACTGAATCCTCCACATTGCTCATAAATTCCTGTCTTCCCTTATGATAGTCACTTTGGGAGTAAAAAGATACTATTAATTTCAGCTGACATTTCTCCTTTCACAAAAGTCTCATTTTCTTTTCTGGAAAAATATTTGCTTGTTAGAATGGTGAGGGGCCTGGGGAAAGTACAGCACCTGGATGGGGCTGCTCCCTGAGGACAAGTAATGGGCATGAGGATTAAACTTCACTTCCTCCAGGGCTGTCAATGGCAGGAGGGTTAGATATGAGGAACTAGGGTCTAGGAAGTCTGGCTCCATGTATGGCCCACCTATTAAGGAAAGGTAGGCAGTAACCACTGACAATTTGCCTCCTTTGTAGTGTATGTAGGTTTGTTTTTCCTTGAAATGAGTTTACTAAATCTAACCAAACTCATGAAAGACCAGGCCAGAACCACACAACTAAGGCATTTCCAGATTTCTGACCCACAGAAACTGTGAGATAATTACTATCGTCTGAAATTTTGTGTTTTCCCCAAATTGGTATTTTGAATCCTAACACCCAAGGTGATAGTACTAAGAAGTAGGACCTTTGGGAGATAATTAGGTCATGGATGTCGAACCCTCATGAATGGGATTCGTCCTCTTTTTTTTTTTTTTTAATTTTTTTTCAACGTTTTTTATTTATTTTTGGGACAGAGAGAGACAGAGCATGAATGGGGGAGGGGCAGAGAGAGACGGAGACACAGAATCGGAAACAGGCTCCAGGCTCTGAGCCATCAGCCCAGAGCCCGACGTGGGGCTCGAACCCACGGACGGCGAGATCGTGACCTGGCTGAAGTCGGACGCTTAACCGACTGTGCCACCCAGGCGCCCCCGGGATTAGTCCTCTTAAAGAAAAGAGGCTCCAGAGAGATCCCTAGCACAAGTGATGTCAATGTATCAGTTTATAGTCTTCAGCAGACTATCACCATTTTACCCCATGCAATCATCTTTTTCTATATCACCTATAGAGTTTTGACAGCTGTAGTTTCTAACCCCTGAATCACAGCCAAAAAAAATGGCTTCCAGAGGCTGATGTTCTAGACCTTACAATTTATATAGTTTATTTTTGAGGTGATGGAAAGTCAGTGTTATAGTTTCAACAGAACTAGAAATCTGTTGCTCAAGATGATTCCTGGCCATTTATCCATTAGTCAGCCCAACCCTGTGAAATAATTACTCTTCCAATCACAAGTAAGTAGGGAGATGGCCATGAAGTCAGCTACTGGTTGGACTTCAAGTAACTGAGAAAGTCAGTGATTGAATGCTGTCATTTATAACATCAATTAGCATTATAAGATGGCATAGAAAGCAAACATTTAAGATTGCCAAAGAAAGCATTCAAAGGTTTATGGAAAGATATATGGAAAGATATATATTCAAAGGTTTATGGAAAGAATTTTAGTACCTTGCCAAGGATGAACTGAAGTGGTGGGGCTGGGATTTGACGTCAGGTGCTCTGGTTCCAAAATGTTTCCTCATAATAGCTGTAGGGTATAAGGAGAGGAGTATCAGGGGAAGCAAAGCCGAACTTAAAGCCCACTTTCTCCCTGAAACCTTGACGAGTCATTGTAGCTGGATGTAATCCCCTCTGGTCTGAACAACTCTAACTCAGAGTGTCAATTCCAGAAATCTTGTGACATTTATGATAAGTGGCCACATAATACAGCTATTTGTGTGCACAGTACCTATATCCATTTATTTAGTTGATTTATTCAGCTGAGGTATTTAAAAATTCATGCATAATTTGAAATTTTACAAGTCCAGTTTTAAATGGATTGTAGAAGTTGCTATTTATTTATTTATTTATTTTAGAAGCTGCTATTTAAAGCAACTTTGATAATATCTATCAAAATTATGAGTAGGTACAACTTTTGGTCCAGTAATCCCATTTCTGGGAATTTATTTTATAGAAAATACTTGCAAAATGATAGATGTACAAGGTTATTCTTTCCAGCATTGTTTGTCATAGCAGGAAACTAATGATGCTTCTCTAAGAGTCATAAATGCTATTCCTCAGATATTTCTATTTCTTCCCCCTTGACAGGATTGCTTTTCTTGGTTCCCTTGTGGTTGGGTAGAGCCATGCAATGAGTTGTGAACAGAAGTGATATGTATTACTTCAAGGCCAGAGCATTTAATAGTCAATGTGGGATTGTAAAGAACTTTGTTCCCCCTATGACATTAACTGGCAATGCTGGAGATGGAGACTGCTCTATCAGCCTGGGTCAGAGAAGAGAAGATATGGAACAGAGTACTTGGCTAAACTGCAATTGACATAACATGAGTAAAAAAACATCTTTTGTTTTTAAACGCTACAAAAATTTTGATTACCACAGTGAAGCCCAAAAACTCTTTGTGAACTCAAAGTGGCAGCTTCTTAAGGAGTTTGCAGAGATTATGGCAGAAAGTTGGAAAGAAACCTTTAGTTGGGATTTATTTTCCAGGTACCACTTAAACAATTTACAGTTAGGCTACAAACATGGTCATGATAAACTGTGAGGCCTGGAAGTTTTGCCATCTACCAAATTCTAATTTTAGCTAAATCTAGAATTTTTAAAATATGTAGAATAAGTTATATTAATTTATGTTCTTTGTAATTTGAAGTTATTTAAATAGAACAATTATTACCAGAATGTATTTTTCATTTTAAATATTCATGGATTATTTTTCATATAATCTCTAGCCACTTTATACACTAAGTAATGTGTCAGTCATGTGACACCAACTGACAGATACAAATTGTGCAGGTAAGCAATTGATCTTAAAAATTTATTGAGCTGTTTGACATACTTGTGTAGAAACACAATAGAATATATACTCTAATATGTAATAATTTTAAAATTTAATTTAATTTAATTTTTAAGTATATATTTTAAATGTTTATTTTGAGAGTGTGCATCTGTGCAGGGTGGGGGGAGGGGCAGAGAGAGGGAGAGAGAGAATCCCAAGCAGACTCCATGCTCCAAGCCTGATGTGGAGGTCAACCCCACGACTGTGAGATCATGACCTGAGCTGAAATCAAGAATCAGACACTTAACCGACTGAGACACCCAGGCACCCCAGAATTTTTTATTTTTAAAGAAATGTTCCTTAGGTGGTTAACTTTGGAGAGATCTTTTTTTTAGAATATGAAAACCATTATGCTGTGAAAGGAGGGAACATTTCTCATTTAGTAAAATTCGCATTTATATATATATTAATCATTACCCAAGAAATGGTCAATTACCAGCCCTGTTCCTTCTCCCAGCTCATTAACTCTGAGCCTTATTTTTTTTCTGGATTCTGAATATTCATCACGTTCAAATCAACTTTATGCTGCTTTCCCTGGATCGTGCTTTAATTTTAGCTTGAGCTTTTGAACTCTTCTTTCATACCTGGTATTAATTTTTTCCCCCAAAACGTAAATGCTGTTTGACTGAAGATATCAGTAATTGCAATTGAGCCAAACCCATTTTCCTCTGCAGGCTCTTCCTGCTCTAAATTTTAGTCAACAGTATCAGAGGCCCACTGCTTTCAGTGATCATTAAACTGGTTTTGTTTCCCTTAGAACTCTCATCAAGAGTGAGGATCACACTGGATTCCTACCTGAAAATTCCAGCTGTATTGTGAATACCGCATGAAGCAGGGCATCAACACCTCTTATGGATCCTCCCTGTTTTCCTTGGTTAAAAGCTATTTTTAAATTGTATCTGTGGGTAAAGTCAAGTGACATACAAAGGGTTTCTTAAAGATATAGAAACACAACTTTAAAAACATATCAACAACATTAAAAAAGTTAAACCAATATGCAGTTTGTTAAATCAAGTGTATATTTAGAAATCAGTATTAATTCTGGGAGAATTAACTGTTCTTAAAAAATATTGTTGTCTTTATTTATGCTCTAGTATCTCATTTGTAGTTGAATTACTGAGTGATAAAATTTACCAGAAGGTAATTTTTTTGGACAGGATTAAATTGTATCTCAGCGATCTGAGTAGATATTTATATATAACAGATGATTAGAGAATCCTATCTCTATTCTTTGTTCTGAACAGGGGGAATATGTAAAGTGCAAGGATTCTATTATCCATTTCTGCATTTTCTACTTACTAACACTATTTGGACATTACCTTACTATTTCTTGACATTTTATTTTTTCTCTAGCCACCTCTAGGGGGCAACTTAACCTAAATTATCCTTTGGTTTAATGCTATAGACTACTGTACTAGAAAAATTCAGTCAAATGATATTACGCAGCTAGAATGATTATTATCTAATGAAGATTTGGTATAATTTGCTTCTGTTCATGATAAACTTGAATGTAGTCCTTATTCATTATTTCAGGCTCTCAAGATCTATAGGGGCATAAAACTGTGATGCTTGTGCAGAGGCAGAGAAGATGAAGACAGCATAGATCATCCTTATATAATGAATGCTGCCTTCTAAAGTTTTTTATCTGCTCTCAGGCCACAGCTGGGCACTTGGGAGGAAGCAAAGTAGAAATCAGAGGTGCACTATTTCACCTACCTATACCCTAGTTTTCTCGCTCAGTGTGCAAGGACTCCAGTTTACTTGATCTTATTTTATTTTATTTTTTATATTAAATATAATTTATTGTCAAATTTGTTTCCATACAACACCCCAGTTTACTTGATCTTAAACAAGAAACATGGTTAGCACGTTCAACTTGACATCACCTTAATAAACACCTAGGAAATTTGGTCAAATTTTCCTTCATGGACTTGGTTCATTTCTTACCTAAATTATTATCTCAAGTCTTTGTATTTTATCATTTTTCTCAACATAAGTGTCAAAGTTATCTTCCCTATTCTCTTGCTTTGAAACAGCAGCTTACAAGGAAACTATTCCACTCTTCAATATTGTGTGCATGTATAGCTTGTATAGATACAAGGTGGATTGTGATATATTCTGACATGATTAGCTGGTTGAGACTGTAAAGTGTGGACACATTCCTGTGGGTAAGATCTCTCATTGTTATAAAGGCAAATAGTATATTCTCAATGGAGGACAGCACATGGAAGGCAAACCTACAGCAGGCAGGAGAGGGATTTTGAGATTTCAAGGACAGTGGATATCTAGGCATGAACTTTTTAAAGGGGTGGTTCTAGTGAGAAGGATCAACCCAATTAAAGGTGTCTTAGTTTTTTCTGGTTATTTTTGTTTGTTTGTTTTGGTTTAAAATTGTCTCTTTTAGGTAAATCATCAGACTGTCAGAGTCATTTCCTTTCCCCTCTTTCCTTTGCTAAGTTGGTGCCTGTGTATTTGATGAGCTTGTAAAGGTGAGTGTGATGGTTAATTTTATGTGTCAACTTGATTGGCTTAAGGGATTCCCAGATAGCTAGTAAAAATTATTTCTTGGCGTGTCTGTAGGCTGTTTCTAGGAGAGATTAGCATTTGATCCAATAGACTAAAGAGATCCACCCTCACCAATTACGGTCAGCATCATCCAATTTTTTGAAGGGCAAATTCCCTCTTTTTGAGCTGGGACATTCATCTTCCCTGCCCTCAGACACTGGAATTCCAGGCCTTTGGGCTCTGGGTCTTATGCCAACAGCTCCCTGGCTTTAAGCCTTTGGACCAGGACTAAATTATACCACTCACTTTTCTGTTTTTTCAGTTTGTAGATGGCAGATTGTGGGACTTTTGGACCCCATAAATGTATGAGCCAATTTGTATAATAGATCTCCTGTCTATCTACCTATCTATCATCTATCTATCCTATTAGTTTTGTTTTTCTGAATAACTCTAATACAGTAAGGAAAGAAGAATTAGATCTATGCACAAAGATTTTGACATTCCTCTGGATCCTCACTGGCTTTTGGTTGTCTCTTGTCTGAAGTAGATTGTCTTTTGACCTCACTAATTTTGCTGGAGTAACTGGCCTCTGGTCTTTGTACACTAGCATCCATTCTTTATGACTTTGGATATTGCCAACCTACTCCTAAGCCCCAGCCTCTGCTTCTTCACTCATCTTTTAAATGGCTACGTGTTTGCTTACAGATGCAAGGACTTCTGGATCTTCTCCTACCACACCCAAGCCATATAAAACCAACACTATTACATCTGGGCATTTATGTAGACACTCTCCTCTGGACATGCTGTGCACTTTCTCCTTAGGCTTGATAGATATGGTGTGGTGCGGAATGTGGGGTTTTCTGATGGTCTTAGAGCCCCCCCCCCACCCCCAAGCCATTAGCTCCAAAGTCCTGGAATTCTACCCTATGGCATTCTTCCATCTATGTATTATTTTTCTCTTGTTGCTTTTAAGATTCTATCCTTGTCTTTAACTTTTTTTGAAACATTAACAGCTTTATTTAATGAGTAAATTCATTACAAGTTTTAACTCTACATTTAAAAGTAATAGAGTAAGGTGATGATATGTGCAAAATAAAGAACCCAACTCTTCATTGAAGTCTCAATTCTGCCATTGATGCCTTGGATAGCTAAGTTTCCAATATCTCATCTGTGAAATGGAAATACTAAATGTGTCGGACACATGGTATTGCTATGAGGCATAAATGAGTAATGCGGTCCCCTTAAGAGACTGTCTGGCCCATGGTCAATGCTCAATACATGCTGAGAAAATGATGATGAGTCAGAAGTTCATATCCTCAAAGACTGAGGGGGAGATTCTAATAATAATAATAATAATAATAATAATAATAACAACAACAACAACAATAATAGCATCACAAGTATATGATTATCTTAATTATTTTCTAAAGATACCAGTTTGAACATAAAACTGCTGTTCAAGCAAAACAAAATTTTAATGAATATCAAGCATATTATTATCTGATTAGTTCTGTATTAATGAAACTCTTGTGTAATCAGTTTATCAAATGATCTTTTTTAGTGGAGTTGGAGTTACAAAACAATTGTCAGAAAAGATCATCACAATGACTTAGAGAATTAAAAGATATAAGCAGTTCATTTGAAAAGTGGTTTAGAGTTACTTACTAAAATTATATATATATTATACATGTATATGTATTTTATATATATATGTACATAAATACATATATATATATATATATATATATATATATATATATATATATATGTATTTCCAAAGCTAGAGCCTTAGCCAGAAAAAATAAAAGTCTTCTGTAACAGTAAAATTACCAGGAAATTGTTAAAACTGAAGTTCTAAGAAAAGGTTAATTTTATTAAAACTATCACTTAATAGGGGCTCCTGAGTGGATCAGTCGGTTGAGTGTCCGACGTCGGCTCAGGTCATGATCTCATGGCCCATGAGTTTGAGCCCTGCGTGGGGCTCTGTGCTAACAGCTCAGAGCCTGGAGCCTGCTTTGGATTCTGTGTCTCCTTTTCTCTCTTCACCTCCCCTGTTCACACTCTGTCTCTCTCTCTCAAAAATAAATAAATATTAAAAAAAAATAAAATAAAAACCCTACCACTTAATAAGAAAGCATGTGTGGAAATTTCAGTTTATGTATATAATAAACTATTGTATGCTTCCAACTTATTCTTGATATGTGAAGACTCTTTAACTCCATGCTATTTGGCGTTGCATATCTATGACCTGTCTATTCTCAGTGACTTCTAGATCACAGGCTTCATGATCAGTAAGTCCTTGCTCTCTATCTTCATTTCTCTAGTGTAGAGACTGTCAAGGCTTGAGCATACTCGCTCCATGATGTTTTAAAGCCCCTGATTGCTTTTAATTTTAATTGTGATTTGAATCTACTTACAATTGTACAGAATGAAAAATCAAAAGAACTCAATGGACTAGGATAATGTCTTTTGTTCCAGGAACCTTTTTATTAACATTAAAAAAATTAATTTAATTTAATTTAATTTTTTTAATTTAATTTATTTTTAGAATTTACATCCAAGTTAGTTAGCATGTAGTACAACAATGATTTCAGGAATAGATTCCTTAATGCCCATTACCCATTTAGCCCATTCCCTCCTCCCACAACCCCTCCAGTAATCCTCTGTTCTCCATATTTAAAAGTCTCTTATGTTTTGTCCCCCTCCCTGTTTTTAAGTTATTTTTGCTTCCCTTCCCTTATGTTCATCTGTTTTGTATCTTAAAGTCCTCATATGAGTGAAGTCATGATGTTTGTCTTTCTCTAATTTCGCTTATCATAATACCTTCTAGTTCCATCCATGTATTTGCAAATGGCAAGATTTCATTCTTTTTGATTGCTGAGTAATACTCCAATGTGTATTATATATATATATATACACACACACATACATATACATACATATATATACACACATATACATATATATACATATATATATAATACACAATATATCTCATCGTGGTTTTGATTTCTGTTTCCCTGATGATGAATGATTTTGAGTATCTTTTCATGTGTCTGTTTGCCATCTGGATGTCTTCTGCCCATTTCTTAACTGGGGTTTTTTGAGCGTTTGGTTTGATAAGTTCTTTATAGATTTTGGATATTAGCCCTTTTTCAGACAGGTTCTTTGCAAATATATTCTCCCATTCTGTAGACTGCCTTTTAGTTTTGTTGTTTCCTTTGCTGTGCAGAAGCTTTTTATCTTGATGAAGTCCCAATAGTTCATGTTTGCTTTTGTTTCCCTTGCCTTTAATGACATGTCTAGTAAGAAGTTGCTGCAGCTGAGGTCAAAGAGGTTGCTACTTGTGCTCTCCTCTAGAATTTTGATGGTTTCCTGTTTCACATTTAGGTCTTGAAACAATTTGGCATTTATTTTTGCATATGGTGTACGAAAATGATCCAGTTTCATTCTCCTGCATATTGCCATCCAGTTTTCCCAACACCATTTGTTGAAGAGACTATCTTTTTTTTCTATTTAATATTCTTTTCTGCTTTGTTGAAGATGAGTTGACCATATAGTTGTGGGTCTACTTCTGGGTTCTCTATTCTGTTCCATTGATTTATGTGTCTGTATTTGTGCCAGTACCATACTGTCTTGATGACTATGGCTTTGTAATATGGCTTGAAATCTGGAATCATGATGCCTGCAGGTTTATTTTTCTTTTTCAGAATTGCTTTGGCTATTTGTGGTCTTTTGTGGTTTCATCCACATTTTAGGATTGTTTGTTCTAGCTCTGTAAAAAATGCTGGTGGTATTTTGATAAGTATTGCACTAAATGTGTAGATTGCTTTGTGTAGTATAGAGAAACTGATTTTTGGTTATTGATTTTTGTATTGTGTAACTTTATTGAATTTGTTGACTAGCTCTAACAGTTTTGGTGGAGTCTTTAGGATTTTATATATAATATATCATCTGCAAATAGTGTCATTTTAACTACTTTTTGATAATTCTGTATAAGATAATGCATATTTCAATTTTTACTTTGTAGTTAATAACAAATTTCATGTAATTAGTGAGTAGTAAATGAATATTAAGTTGCTAAGATTTAAGAAAATGTTGGCAAATTGCTTAAATGTTGGGATGTGAAAAGACTAATTGATTATATAAACAGGAAGGATAAAATCTGGCTAAATTCTAACTCCAAATCCCACATATTGCTTGTTTTTGTGAAACAGCACTGCCAATGGATAATTAAGGTGCATTCCCTATGTTTGATAGGCTACTTTCAGGACTATGGAAAAAACTGAAGAATATAATCAGGGCTTTCCGACAAAGCAATCTACAGCATTAGATTTCATACATCTAAGCATACATCCAGATGACATGTTGGATGACATTAGGATAAATTGTTGGACATTCAGATGATCAAGTGTAAATTTATCTTGAATTCATTCAACACCTGAAATCAATTCTTTAATACTGAGCTTCCCAGCTATTTTCAGGCCAATATATCAATTTCCTATTGAAAGGAAATATTTGAAACTAAGTTCTCAAATTTGGCATGGTGTAATTTTAATTTCAAAATAGTAAAAATTGTTTTAAAATCAATTTTACTTAGACATTCTAACAAAAGTTAAACATGGAACTATTTTTGAGGAGCAGAGTATGTGCATTGACACAAACACCATCTGAAATCATTTGGAAATTCACTCTATGTAAAGAATTTAGGATGTTGTATTTAGGGATGTGTTTTTCATGGACTTATTGCATATGTTTACTTCACTGCAAATATGTATTCTGTGTGCTTAACTCTCGCCTTCTTAAGAAAGTGACTTCAGACTGTCAATTCAAAATTTTAATGAATTTGAGTGTTATTTTGCTAACTTTCAGGGGAGGATTGTCTGTGTGTGAGAAAGAAGGACAGATGAGGTAGGAAAGGGAAATATAAGAAGACACAGGGCTGGCAGGTGAAATAAAAGGGAACTCTTTGAAAAGTAGCTTTACTTCAAAGCTTCCAGAAACACTTTCAGATCCCTTGACCCAGGGGACTTCTAAGCCAGTATGATGAAGATCTGACTAAATTGCTTGAAAAAGATGAGGGAATTGATGGCTGTTAGTTTTTGAGAAAAGAAGATGTGGGGGGTTAAGGTGAAATAGAGGGAGTGAAATGATGACCAAAAAAATACTGTTTGTGTAGTACACCTTGGGGAAAAGATAGACAAAGAGATGAAGGCCTTGGGACTGCATTCTTATCTATCTGAATGAGTGTGGAAATAGTACCCAGGTCAGGGTGTCCTCGTGTTTTGCTGGGCTCTAAGATAGAATTATCCTGGGAGGATCCAAAACTCTAACTCTGTGCACTGAGGAGTTTTGGAGGTCTTTGCCATGAATAAAGCTTTTTCACCTGTCTTTAAAAAAAATTGATATATGTCAATAAAAGTTTCTTATTTATTTCCTACAAAAACTCTTCACATTTGTGCATCTCTGTGGTTGCAGCTACACTGAGAATTTGTGGTAAATTACCACCCTTTCACATGCTGAGTTCTAAAGTATAATCTACTTAAGAACATTGCTATTAGGTAATATCTCATGATGATTATAAACAAACCCCATGGGATATTATTTCATGTCTGCCCAAATGATTTCATGCTAGCAACAATGTTTAGAATCTCCCTTTCAAGTCTGCATTAGATATCAGGGAGAGTAAGTATGGTCTGTGCTAATTATTTTAACTATAAAAAAGAAAGCCCAAATTTCTTCAATTAGCAGAGTCAATAGTTTGACCTTTAAGGTACTGGTTTAAGCTGGCAAATCACTAATACTCTTTGTAGTCTACTGTTTTTCTCTTTTCAAAGAAGGGTTAAAAAGGAGTTGGGAAAATTATGTAGACATTTGGAATGGATCATACCAATCCATATGCAAAGTAATATAATTAGGACTATCTGAAGAAAAACTGCTTTTTTTTTTCTATTCTAATTTTAGCTTCTATACATTTTAATGCTTTTATGACAGCACTTAGAAAATAAATATATATTCAAAAGCTGGCTTTTGACTTGTAGTTCTGCTGTAATAAAATTTTATTCTCTGATAGCTTTTAGAAGAAAATATTTATTCATAATTAAATGCAAAATACATATTTTCCTTTCCTTTCTAACGCTTGTAGAGGGGAGAGGATGAAACTGGGGTATGGTTGGGATATAGAGGGAAGGCAAACACTAATAGTTGCTGACCCAATAGCTATTCTTCCCCATAGGCTATGGTAGACAGAATAATGCCCCACCTCCCCCAGGATGTCTCCTTCCCTAATTCTCAGGACCTGTGAATATACCTTTATGGTAAAAGGGACTTTGAAGATATAAGTTAAGAATTTTGAGAAGAGGGGATTATTGTGGAGTATCTGGATGGCCCCCCTGTAATCACAAGGTCTTTATAAGGGAAAGAGGGAGACAGGAGAGTCAGAGAAGGAGATATGATGATGGAAGAAGAGGTTGGATTAATGCAAGGAAGGGGCCATGAACCAAGAAATGCAGGAGGCCTCTAGAAGCTGGAAATTGCAATGAAGTTCCCCCTTAGAGCCTCCAGAAGGAATGCAGCCTTTCCAAAACCTTGGTTTTGACTCTGAGAGACCCCTTTGGATTTCTGACTTTCAGAACTGTAAGAAAATATCTCACATACTAAATGTGAGATAATTAACTGCCGTTATTACTTATGGCAGTATTACATATGGAATCCAACTTAACTGATAGATTTGGTATGTGTGATGTGATAGATATAGTGGTTAATGAAAAACGGAGTCAATATTTTCAATAAAGCTCTTCATATTTATCCTGTTTCTCATTCTGAAAAAATGGATTTTACCAATAGACTGTTGAAGGGCTCTGCATCAACTAGAAGAATATTTGCTTTAAAGGCAATTCTAGTGAAAGCACACATTTTTCCAGAAATTGGGAGAAAAATATGAACTATACCAATTTGTTGGCTTTGTTTGCAAGGTAACAAAATTAAAAACTAAATAGACAAACTCATTTTGATGGCAAAATAAAAACCTGGCTGACATTCCACTGATTAGAGACCCAAGCAACTAAAGAAATAATGGAATATTATAATATGTGAAATACTTAATGTAGTTCAAACAAATTAGACTGCAAGGCATTACCAGCTTTGATAAATGGTCTTCTGGCCTTACCCTTCATGCTCTTCTCTATAACTATTGTAGCAGATGAAAAATGAGTTATATTTAAATAATTTCAAGTCAAAGAAAAATAAGATTGTGCAGCAAAAATATTTAAATTATACCCTAAGATATGTAAAACTATTCATGAGGAAATTTAAAAATAATCTTTAATTAATAACACTCAAATCTCTTGATTTTCTTTGACTAAGAGAATACCTGAGTTTATAGCTATAATTGCAAATTTGAATTGATTTTTCTTCCCCCTTGATAAATAACTTGATGTGTATATCTAGTGAATAACAGACCCTCTAAAATTAGGATTTTGACATTTTTCCTCCTCTTTCTTTTCTCTATGCATTTATGCAGTCTTCAACCCATTAGCATTTTTGGAAAGTCTAAAGCCTTTGGAACACTATGAGCTACATCTCCCTATCTATGCTTAAACTCTAGTCCACAAACCCTTTATTCCTTTTCTTAGGTCATGTTGAAAGGGCCAGTTCATTTGAGTTCTTCCTGAGTTATTTCAACTAGGCATTACTTCTCACCTGCAAAAGTAAAACAAGGGATAACTCACTGTTCCTAATTCCTTGGGAGTGACCTCAAGGTTACCTGAGGTTGTTTCCACACACTGTAGGTTTAGATCATATTAATTACTTCAATTTCCTTTGCATGGCTGTTTTCCCATGCCCTGGGCACTTCTTGAGAGAAATAGCCACATCTTTTACCCATGTAAATCATAAGCTTGGCCCAGTGCCTCAACATTGGTTGAAAAAAATATAGGAAAAATGAATGAATGTAGAAAGGGTATTTATCAGGAAATAAATTTGACCTTACCATATATCTGCCTATAGAAACACATACCTGATACTACCTGTTCTCAGTTCTTGAACATAAGATTGGAGCTTATGCAGAGTTTTGAAGTATGTTTTTCTCTCTCTCTTTTTTTTTTAAGTTTACTTATTTATTTTGAGAGAGGTAGAGAGAGAGTGTGTGTGAGCAGGGGAGGGGCAGAGAGAGAATCCCAAACAGACTCTGTGCTGTCAGCGCTCAGCGCAGAGCTCAACGTGGGGCTCTATCTCACAACCATGAGACCATGATCTGAACTGAAATCAAGAATCAGACAATTGACTGAGCCATCCAGGATCTCCTTCTCTTGTGTTTTAATTATTAGTAAGTTATTATATGGAGTTTCAAAATTTCAGGTGGATAGCTGTTGTTGCCCAATTGCTGCTTTGTTCTGCTAATTTTACCATGCATTATTAATAAGAATGCTTGGCTAAAAGTTAAAAGTTCAACCATTTTTAAAAAATAAGAAAATTCATTATCTTTCAAAGCAGGAAGCTCAAACACAGTGCGTTTCAGGACTGATTAGTCCAATGGTTCATTGATATCATCCAGAGTCTAGGTCTTCCCAGAATGCTGCTTTTTCACTTTCAGTGTGTAGACTTGCATTCCTCATAGGAGCAGCTGCAGTGATTCAGGATCTCATGTCCAGAGTAATAGTGTCTAGAGTTGGAAAAGGGGTGGGGGGGCATCTCTTTTTAATATCATTCTATTTTTTAAAAAATTACTTAAGTTGTATATGTTCATAGTTTGAAGAGATGAGTCCAGTTGTTTGACAACATTTGTTGTGTAAATAATAGCAATCTCATCCCCACCATTGTTCCCTTTCCCCAAAGACTGCCACACTTCGATCTCTTTTAGCTGATTACTGTTTTAATCTTTTCTTTTTTTTTAATTTTGAGAAAGAGAGAGTGCAAGCAGGGGAGGGGCAAAGAGAGAGGGAGAATCTCAAGCAAGCTATGCACTGTCAGTGCAGAGCCCTACGTAGGGCTCAAACTCACAAAACTGTGAAATCATGACTTGAGCTGAAATCAAGAGTTAGATGTTTAACCTATTGAACCTAAAATAGGAGCTAAAATAGGCGCTTCACTATTCTAATCTTTATCTCCATATCTCCAAATAACATGCTTATAGCACATACAGGCACCCTTGATTTTTCAGTTTATAGATATTATCTATTGATTTCTCAAAATGGAAAATGAAGCTTTAGCTCTCTTCCTCCCTACCCACCTCCCCAACCTCCAATCACTCCCTCCTTCTGTGTCTGGTATGAGGTTTCTTGTATAAGAGATCCTCCTTTGCCATTATCCTGGGAAATCCTTTTGCCTTTTTTTTTTTTTTTAATTTGCTATTTACTACTTACTTTATCTCTTGGGATGTTCTTTCCTGTTTAGTGGAGTACTTCTAGTTAGTTTTCTGAGAAAGGGCACTGGGGAGATACATTTTTAAAACTTTGAATATCTTTATTCTACTTTACACTTTACACTTAAGTGCCAGTTTGATTAGATATAGAATTCTAGGTTGGAAATAATTTCCCTTGAGAATTTTGAAGACACATCCTTCTGGCTTTTGGCTTCTAACTGTTCATCATAGGAAGCCATTGTTTTCTGACCCTTTGTAGATGGTCTTTTCTTCCTCTATCCCAGGGTCCTGAAATTTCATGATGATTTATTTTCTTTTCTTCTCTTCTCTTCTCTTCTCTTCTCTTCTCTTCTCTTCTCTTTTCTTTTCTTTTCTTTTCTTCTCTTTCTTCTTTTTTTTAATGTGGTTCTATTTTCATCCATTGTGTTGGGTAGTTGGTGGGTCATTTCAATCCATAAACTCACAGTTTTCAGTTGTGGCAGTTTTTCTTGTATTCTTCCTTTGATGATTCACTCCCTTCCTTCTCTTTTTTCAGGGATTTTTATTATTTGGATGTTAAACCTCTTCTGCCATAATCAGCCTCCAAAATGGCTCCCAATGACACATGAGTCTTGGTATTCATGTTTTTTTGCAGTCCCCTCTGACACTGAGTAGGCAAATATATGTATCCAAAAGGATACTGTGAAAATGTTGAAGTATGACTTCTGAGATTAGGTTATAAAAGACATTGTAACTTCCACTTTGCTCCCTCCAGAATCATTTGCCAGGGGAAGCTGATTGTCATGGAAGGATACTCAAGTAGCCTGTGGAGAGATACTCATGGTAAGGAGCTGAAGCCCCTTTCTGACAGTTAATACTAGCTTGCTACATTGCCACATTGAAAACACATCCTTCAGCCAGCGCAGTCAAGCCTCAGGATGATTGAACCTTAGTTGGTATCCTAACTGCAAACTCGTGAGACCTTGAACTAGGGCCACTCAATTAAGCCCCACATGGTTTTCTGACCCATAGAAACTGTATGTAATAGTAAACATTTATAGTTTTAAGCTGGAATAGTTTGTTTTGGCATAGTTTGTTATGCAGCAATAGATCATTAATGTGACCTTGTTCAACTTTTAAATTTTCTTATCTAATGCTGGCTGTCAGCTTGGGACCTCAGCTGGTTCCCATGTGGTCTCTCTCTGTGGACTAGTGGAGAGCTTCCTCACAGAATGTTAGCCAGGCCTCAGAAGTAATGCTGCATTACTTTTGTCACATTTCAGTCATTGAGGCAGTAACAAAGTCCTGCCCAGATTAAAGAACAGTGGCAAGGTCTGAGAAAGCATGTGAGACTGGAAATGTTGCTGTGGCTTGCCTGTACTGAAGTGTCTATACTGAAATATTCTGAAGAAATAGAGAAGGTGGGGGAGACAATTTATAAACAAATTCTTTCAAACCAGTGTAATTGGTGCTTTAATAAAGATAGAAATATTGAAGAATGGGGGCCTAGACAAGGGAGCAAATAGTTTATCTAGGGAGTTGGAAAAATTTCATAGAAGAGGGACAAATGAATGGATTTTGAAGGTTGAGAATAACTTACATATTTGGAGAAGGGTATTTCAGAGAGAAGGGGGTATCTAAAACAGTGAAGGACATTAACACATAAAAAAAATACGTTGAGATTAGAAAGGAAGTGTAAGTTTTATGTAGACAATAAGAGAATACCGAATGATTTTAAGCAGAGGAATCATATCAATAGATCTCATTTAAACAAGATAAATACTGGGGATTGGGTGGTGTGTAGACTGAATGACATTTAGGAGATGTGATGGTGAGTTGCAACAATGGGGAGGAATCAGGAGGAAATGGGTGTGGAGCTTAAAGGAAGAATCCATCACTTAATATCTAAAATAAAGAGCTGAATGTATTTCTTGTTAAAGAATTTGCTGTGCTTGTACTAAAGAGTTTCCCTGAGCAAACTGCTTTTAGGAAGCATGGGTGTTGTGCATTTGAGAACTTCCACTGGCAGGAATTTTAGGGGTTGGTTGTCTGTTAGCCATGGAAACAGTTACTAGGGTGAGTATGTTGTTGATTGGTGACTGTGGGAAGCTGTCACTGAACACTCAGCATCTGGAAGTGTAGTTTCCCAAGTGAAGTAATCATTCACTGATTGGGATATGTTTAAAACTGTTTCTGATGGTTACCTCTTCCTTTGCCCAAAAATACAATCTATCTTTAACTTTCTTGAATTGAGAGAATAGGAACATTTATTTTTAGGGGATAAAATAGAAGAAGTCAAGATCACCTTTAACTTTTGCTTGATGGAAAGAAGAAACAGAAGGAGGAGGAACGAGTGTGGGATACAAGTGGGAAAGGGGCAGAGTAAACAGCAAGATATTATGATTTGGATGTGTTAACATGTATGTGGGACATCCAGTAATAGTTGGAGATAAGGAGAACTTGAGAAAATGGTTAGTCTTTAGGAGTCATCAGCAAATGGGAGGGTGTGGAAACCATGGATGAAATAAAGTGGCTCAGGCAAAGCTTGTGGAGTAAATGTAGAAGTTACCCTGTGATGAAACAGAGACGTGCTTGTGAATAGTAGAAGATCCAGGAGATGGTAATTGGAGAAAACAGAGGAGGAAAGAGTTTCAGTAAGACTGAGTTGTCAATAGCAGGGAGTTTATGTATAAAAAAAGCTAAAGAGGACGTTGTTTTTAGCAAGAGCCGTTTCAGTATAATTACATGTCTGAAAATCAGATTTAAGGGTTCCTAAACATTTTGGCTGTCAACTTCTGATATAATGCTTCAAATTTTATTCATGTATCTTAGGTATTCATGAATCTTATCAATGTTTTTATGTTAGGAATATCTAACTCAATAACTACTGACTAAGCATTTATTATCTGACTACTTGGTTGAACTTTTAGCTTGAAACAGTTACTGAACTTCCTGACAGATCACATCAAGTCATTATAACACATGCCTTTTAGCAATGGGAAGTTTAATTTTATGCCATAATTACCTTGATAAGCAAAGATGGACTTTTAGATTTTGTTAATAGCTGATCTCTCTCCCTCCCTCTCCATTTGCCCCTTCCCTGCTTGTGTGCACTCTCTTTCAAAATAAATAAATACACTTAAAAAAATTATTTCTAAATCATACATGTTAACATATAGCCCAAATTAAAATAACTATTAAATGACTAACCTGGGGTGCTTGGGTGGCTCAGTTAGTTGAGTGCCGACTTTGGCTCAGGTCATGATCTCGCAGTTTATGGGTTCCAGCCCTGCGTTGGGCTCTCTTCTGACAGCTCAGAGCCTGGAGGCTTCTTTCTGATTCTGGGTCTCCCTCTCTCTCTGCCCCTGCCATGCTCATGCTCTGTGTCTCTCTCTCTCTCTCAAAAATAAAAAAAAAAAAAAATTAAAAAAAATTTTTTAAATGACTAACCTTATCCCTTAACAGGCAGAATTTTATCATATTTGGTGTCATATTATCAATATTGAACTATTGAACACTTTAATTATACTTCCTTATTATACTTATTTCAGTATGAAATGCCTATCTTAATTCCTGACTTCATTATGCTTTTTACATAGCAAACATATTTTTTAAGTTTATTTATTTATTTTGAGAGAAAGAGAGAGAGAGAGAGAGAGCAAGTGGGGGAGGGGGAGAGAGAGAGAGAGAGAGAGAGAGAGAGAGAGAGAGAGAGAGAGAGAGAATTGAGAGAATCCCAAGCAAGAGAGAGAGAATCCCAAGCAGGCTCCACACTATCAATGCAGAGCCCAAAGTGGGGCTCAATCTCACGAACCCTAAGATTATGACCTGCGCTGAAATCAAGAGTCAGAGGCTTAACTGACTGAGCCATCCAGGCACCCCAGCATATCTTTAATTTTATATTCTGTGGCCTTTCAGAACTTCTGAATCCTCAGAAGTTGCTCGATAAATACTTTTCAATTGATAATCAGTCTCATAAAGAGCAGTTTGACAATGAATGCCTGGCCATGTTCTTGTTTTCATTTGCTCTTATCCAATATTTTTTTCTGGTTAAATGTGACTTCTTTACACTGGGATCATTTCCTGCCACTCACCTCACTTAGGAACTGTAAGGAAATAACTTCTTGACATTGAGCATGATCTTTGTAATGGGTATTCTTTTTTCTCCTCTCTCAAACTTTTTTTGCTTTAGCATAAAATGAAAGGGTTTTCTTATACTTTTGTCTTTTTGGAAAATTTTGGGGGAGTATCATCCTTCATTTTTTCTATCTCCTGGGTTGCTCCACCTCTTACGGGGAGTAATTAATCTGATTGGTGAAATTGGAGGGCCTGTTAATAACTGAAATTCACTGAATTAGAAGGTGGGCCTGGAGGGTCTTTGGAAGGCTCTTTCTTCCCCTTGTGAGGTGACCGCAACTTCCAGGTAGCTGGGAATGGTGCTGCTCTGTCCTCTCAAGTCTTCCCATGAAGTTTTAAAATATGAACTTGAGGTATTAGAGCCCTTTATGTGAGTGTAGGCCCACAGTGGATTAATTGTTACCTTATTTGTCAAATCTAAGATGCTGTTAATTGCAAAATGCTTCATTATTTTATGTGCCACTAAGAAAAGAAATGTTGCCAGTCAAACCATGGTATGATGTTCTGTTACTTAGAATGTTTATCTTGTGCTTGTTGCAAGGATCTTTTAGACATATGTAGCATGGATTTTTCTCATAGTCATTCACTGTATAATTATAAAAAGAAAAATATGAGGAAAGTACATTGATTAAATTATTCCATAAATTTATTCACATTAAAAGTTGGACATTTTGAGTCATATTTCAGCTGGGTTCTCAGTGCCTGTGATTTGCCACACACTTTTCCTTTGTGACAACAGCAATGGTGACCCAAAATTTCTTGCAGATTTTACTCGTATCATCAAGATCCTCTTCTAAGCCACTGATACACTTTCTGCAAACACTGATATGCAAGAGTTGTGGCTGACCAATTGCAATTCCAGAACACATCCTCATTTCAGATTTGTAAAAATATGAAAAAAATGTAACTCTAAAAATGGATGAAATATGGTATTTCTGCTGTGCCCAAAAAGTCTTCTCACTTCCCAGTACCTAACACTCTATTAAGAAAATATAGTTAGGAAATCACTGTTTAGCCAATAGATTTTCAGTCTTGATTCTAGACTGAATCAAGGGTAGTTCACACTAATCAGTGATTTCAGGTGTTGGAATAGTTGCTAAAGTATGGTTTTAGCTGTAGACTGCAGTAGCAGCAAAGCAGGCTGGGTGATGATTTGGGGTGATGTGACCAGGGTCATGTGGTTCTCATGATGAGGCACTCCATAGGTCAATACTCTATCATATTGGCTCCTCCAGGAACACCATGTCTGAAATTGGTATTTAGCCAATGAATTTATTTATTTTTTAAATTTAACTTTATTTTTTAATTTTTAAAATTTACATCCAAATTAGTTAGCATATAGTGAAGCAATGATTTCAGTAGATTCCTTAATGCCCCTTACCCATTTAGCCCATCCCCCCTCCCATAACCTCTCCAGTAAACCTCAGTTTGTTCTCCATATTTATGAGTCTCTTTTGTTTTGTCCCCCTCCCTGGTTTTATATTATTTTTGTTTCCCTTCCTTTATATTCATCTATTTTGTCTCTTAAAGTCCTCATATGGGTGAAGTCAGATGATTTTTGTTTTTCTCTGACTGACTAACTCCACTTAGCATAATTCCCTCTAGTTCCAACCACATAGTTGCAAATGGCAAGATTTCATTCTTTTTGATTGCTGAGTAATACTCCATTGTATATATATATATATATATACCGCATCTTCTTTATCCATTCATCCATCGATGGACATTAGGGCTCTTTCCATATTTTGACCATTGTTGATAGTGCTGCTATAAACATGGGGGTGCATGTGTCCCTTCGAAACAGCACACCTGTATCTCGTGGGTAAGTGCCTTGTAGTGCAATTGCTGAGTTGTAGGATAGTTCTATTTTTAGTTTTTTGAGAAACCTCCATACTCTTTTCCAGAATGGCTGCACCAGCTTGCATTCCCACCAACAATGCAAAAGAGATCCTCTTTCCCTGCATCCTCACCAACATCTGTTGTTGCCTGAGTTGTTAATGTTAGCCATTCTGACAAGTGTAAGGTGGTATCTCATTGTGGTTTTGAATTGTATTTCCTGGATGATGAGTGATGTTGAGCATTTTTTCATGTATCAGTTGGCCATCTGGATGTCTTCTTTGGAGAAGTGTCTATTCATGTCTTTTGCTCATTTCTTCACTGGATTATTTGTTTTTTGCGTGTGGAGTTTGATGAGTTCTTTATAGATTTTGGATACTAACACTTTATCTGATATGTCATGTGCAAATATCTTCTCCCATTCTGTCAGTTGCTTTTAGCTTTGCTGATTGTTTCCTTCACTTTGCAGAAGCTTTTTATTTTGATGAGGTCCCAATAGTTCATTTTTGCTTTTGTTTCCCTTGCCTCCAGAGACGTGTTGAGTAAGAAATTGCTGCGGGCAAGATCAAAGGGGTTTTTGCACGCTTTCTCCTCGAGGATTTTGATGGCTTCCTGTCTTACATTGAGGTCTTTCATCCACTTTGAGTTTATTTTTGTGTATGGTATAAGAAAGTGGTCCATGTTCATTCTTTTGCATGTCGCTGTCCAGTTTTCCCAGCACCACTTGCTGAAGAGACTGTCTTTATTCTATTGGATATTCTTTCCTGCTTAGTCAAAGATTAGTTGCCTATACGTTGTGGGTCCACTTCTGGGTTCTCTATTCTGTTCCATTGATCTGAGTGTCTGTTCTTATGCCAGTACCATACTGTCTTGATGATTACAGCTTTGTAGTGTAGCTTGAAGTCTGGGATTGTGATGCCTCCTGCTTTGGTTTTCTTTTTCAAGATTGCTTTGGCTATTCGGGGTGTTTTCTGGTTCCATACAAATGTTAGGATTGTTTGTTCTAGCTCTGTGAAGAATGCTGGTGTTACTTTGATAGGGATCGCGTTGAATATGTAGATTGCTTTGGGTAGTATCGACATTTTAACAATGTTTGTTCTTCCTATCCAGGAGCATGCAATCTCTTTCCATTTCTTTGTGTCTTCTTCAATTTCTTTCATCAGCTTTCTATAGTTTTCAGTGTATAGATTTTTTACTTCTTTGGTTAGATTTATTCCTAGGTATTTTATGGTTTTTGGTGCAACTGTAAATGGGGTTGATTCCTTGATTTCTCTTTCTGTTGCTTCATTGTTGGTGTATAGAAATGCAACTGATTTCTGTGCATTGATTTTATATCTTGCAACTTTGCTGAATTCATGAATCAGTTATAGCAGTTTTTTGGTGGAATGTTTTGGGTTTTCTATATAGAGTATCCTGTCATCTGCAAAGAGTGAAAGTTTGACCTTGTCCTGGCTGATTTGGATGCCTTTTATTTCTTTGTGTTGTCTGATTGCAGAGGCTAAGATTTCCAATACTATGTTGAATAACAGTGGCGAGAGTGGACATCCCTGTCTTGTTCCTGACCTTAGGGGGAAAGCTGTCAGTTTTTCCCCATTGAGGATGATGTTAGCATTGGGTCGCTCATATATGGCTTTTATCATCTCGAGGTATGATCCTTCTATCCCTACTTTCTTGAGGGTTTGTATCAAGAAAGGATGCTGTATTTTGTCAAATGCTTTCTCTGCATGTATTGAGAGGATCATATGGTTCTTGTCCTTTCTTTTATTGATATGATGAATCACGTTAATTGTTTTGCAGATATTGAACCAGCCCTGCATCCCAGGTATAAATCCCTCTTGGTTGTGGTGAATAATTTTTTTAATGTATTGTTGGATCTGGTTGGCTAATATCTTGTTGAGGATTTTTGCATCCATGTTCATCAGGGAAATTGGTCTATAGTTCTCGTTTTAGTGGGGTCTCTGTCTGGTTTTGGAATCAAGGTAATGCTGGCCTCATAGAAAGAGTTTGGAAGTTTTCCTTCCATTTCTATCTTTTGGAACAGTTTCAAGAGAATAGGTGTTAACTCTTCCTTAAATGTTTGGTAGAATTCCCCTGGAAAGCGATCTGGCCCTGGACTCTTGTTTTTTGGCAGATTTTTGATTACTAATTCGATTTCCTTACTGGTTATGGGTCTGTTCAAATTTTCTATTTCTTCCTGTTTCAGTTTTGGTAGTGTATAGAATTTGTCCGTTTCTTCCAGATTGCCCATTTTATTGGCATATAATTGCTCATAATATTCTCTTATTATTGTTTTTATTTCTGTTGTGTTGTTTGTGATTTCTCCTCTTTCATTCTTGATTTTACTTATTTGGGTCCTTTTCTTTTTCTTTTTGATCAAACTGGCTAGTGGTTTATCAATTTTGTTAATTCTTCAAAAGAACCAGCTTCTGGTTTCATTGATGTGTTCTGTTTTTTCGGTTTTGATAGCATTAATTTGTGCTCTAATCTTTATTATTTCCTGTCTTCTGCTGGTTTTGGGTTTTATTTGCTGTTCTTTTTCCAGCTCCTCAAGGTGTGAGGTTAGGTTGTGTATCTGAGATCTTTCTTCCTTCTTTAGGAAGGCCTGGATTGCTATATATTTCCTCTTATGACCACCTTTGCTGTGTCCCAGAGGTTTTGGGTTGTAGTGCTATCATTTTCATTGACTTCCATATACTTTTCAATTTCTTCTTTAACTGCCCGGTTTGCCCATTCATTCTTTAGTAGGATGTGCTTCAGTTTCCAAGTATTTATTACCTTTCCAAAATTTTTTTTGTGGTTGATTTTGAGTTTCATAGCATTGTGGTCTGAAAATATGCACAGTATGATCTCGATCTTTTTGAACTTACTTAGGGCTGATTTGTGTCCCAGTATATGGTCTATTCTGGAGAACATTCCATGTGCACTGGAAAAGAATGTATATTCTGCTGCTTTAGGATGAAATGTTCTGAATATATCTGTTAAGTCCATCTGCTCCAGTGTGCCATTCAAAGCCATTGTTTTCTTGTTGATTTTTTGATTAGATGACCTTTCCATTGCTGTGAGTAGGGTGTTGAAGTCTCGTACTATTATGGTATTACTATGGATGAGTTTCTTTATGTTTGTGATTAATTGATTTATATATTTGGGTGCTTGCATATTTGGCGCATAAATGTTTACAAGTGTTAGGTCTTCTTGGTCTATAGACCCCTTGATTATGATATAATGCCCTTCTGCATCTGTTACAGTCTTTATATTAAAGTCTAGATCGTCTGATATAAGTATGGCTACTCGGGCTTTCTTTTGTTGACCATTAGCATGATAGATGGTTTTCCATCCCCTTATTTTCAATCTGAAGGTGTCTTTAGGTCTAAAGTGGGTCTCTTGTAAACAGCATATAGATGGATCTTGTTTTCTTATCCATTCTGTTACCCTATGTCTTTTGATTGGCACATTGAGTCCTTTGACATTTAGAGTTAGTCCTGAAAGATATGAATTTATTGCCATTATGTGGCTTGTAGAGTTGGAGTTTCTGGTAGTGTTCTCTGGTCCTATCTAATCTCTTGCTGCTTTTGGTATTTATTTATTTATTTGTATATATGTATTTTCATCTTTTTTCCCCTCAGAGAGTCCCCCTTAAAGTTTCTTGCAGGGCTGGTTTAGTGGTCACCAACTCCTTTAATTTTGTTTGTCTGAGAAACTTTTTATCTCTCCTTGTATTTTGAATGACAGCTTTGCTGGATAAAGAATTCTTGGCTGCATATTTTTCTGATTCATCACCCTGGATATATATCCTGCCACTCCTTTCTGGCCTGCCAAGTTTCTGTGTGTGGGTCTGCTACAAACCTGATTTGTCTTCCCTTGTAGGTTAGGGACTTTTTTCCCTTGCTGCTTTCGTGATTCTCTCCTTGCCTGAGTATTTTGTGAATTTGACTGTGATATGCCTTGTTGATAGTCAGTTTTTGTTGAATCTAATGGGGGTCCTCTGTGCTTCCTGGATTTTGATGTCTGTGTTTTTCCCCAGGTTAGGAAAGTTTTCTGCTATGATTTGCTCACATAACCCTTCTATCCTATTTCTCTCTCTTCCTCTTCTAGGACCTCTATGATTCTGGTGTTGTTCCTTTTTAATGAGTCACTGATTTCTCTAATTCTGAAATTGTGCTCTTTTGCCTTAATCACCTTCTTTTTTTCTGCTTCAGTATTCTCTATAAGTTTGTCCTCTATATTGCTGATTCTCTGTTCTGCCTCATACATCTTGCCGCTGTTGCATCAATCTGTGATTGCAGGTCAGTTATAGAATTTTTTAACTTCATTCTGGCTATTTTTTACTTCTTTTGTCTCTGCAGAAAGGGATTCTAATCTATTTTCGACTCCAGCTAATATTCTTATAGTGATTCTAAATCTGGTTCAGACATCTTGCTTGTGTCTGTGTTGGTTAAATCCCTGGCTGTTGTTTCTTCATGCTCTTTCTTTTGGGGTGAATTCCTTTGTTTCTTCATTTTGAAGGGAGAAAAGGAATTAATGAAGTAGAAAATTTTAAATTTAAAATATTAAAATTAAAAAATATTAAAATTAAAAATTAAAAACACACACACAAAAAAATCAAATAGATGATGCTAGATCATAGGTGTGTTTTGGTCTGGGTGTAGAAAGTGGTTTGACAGATTAGGGAAACAACAAGGAAAAAAAAAAGGAAATCATTGAGAATTTGAAAAAATGAATACACTAAAGTAGACTAAAATACACAAAAGTAGAGAATATAGTAGAAAAAAATTATGGAAAGTATTTTTAATAAAAATTAAAAAGAAATATGAATTTTTTCATTTTCTGTATTTAAGAAAAAAGAAACAAAAAAGAAAAAAGATTAAAAAAAGAAAAAAGAAAAGACAAAAAAAGAAATTGCTTGAAAATTTGAAAAAGTGAATACACTGTAGTAGACTGAAATAAAATGATGGGAGTAAGATAGAATTTGGAAAAATTTACATAAAAGCAAAAAATATATAATAAAAATTAAAAATATTTTAAAAAGAAATTGAAAGTAAAAATGAAGTTTTTCTCTTTCTGCATTCAAGAAAAAGAAATGAAAAAGAGAAAAAATAAAAAGAAAGAAAAAAAGGAAATTGTTTGAAAATTTGAAAGAGTACACTGAAGTAGACTAAAATAAAATGATGGAAGTAAAGTAGAATTTGAAAAAATTTACACAGAAGTAAAAAATATAGCAATAAAAATTAAAGACAGATATTTTTATAAAAATTGAAAAGAAAATGAGTTTTTTCTTTTTCTGTATTCAAGAAAAATAAAAGAATTGTAAAAGAGAAAAAGGAAAAAGAAAGAGAAAGAAAAATTGAATAGATGAACCTGCTAACAGATTGAAGTAGGAGTGAAATTGCTTCGTTTTCCCCTAGAGGCTAGTCCATGTAGCTCTTTATAGTCCTTAAATTAAGCCAGCGGTGAGGTTTGTGTATTTGAAGAGCGAAGTTGGCCCATTTGGGCAGGGTTTGCTGTAACGGCTCCGCTCTCCCCTAAATGGTGCTGCTAGCCTACTGGGGTGGATTGTTGCCGTGCTCGTCAGTGCGCATGCGTGGGAGCAGGAGTGGTGAAAATGGCGCCACCCAGCCACCCAGTCTTTTCTTCTGGATCAGCAATCGTGCACTGTTCCTCCGTCTTCAGCTCCCATCCACTCCCCGCTTTTCCACTGTCCATGACCAGGCCCCAGGCAGTACCTCTCTCCCAAGTTTTGTCTTAGATATGGCTGTTTTCCCCAGCCCTGTACTTCCGAAGGACTGGGGCTTTGACCCGCTCCGCCCCTCTGCGGGAGAGTCTCACCGAGCAGTGGTCGAATGAGCAATGGTCGAATGTCAGCTGCACCCAGGAATGCCCCCTGGACCCTGTTGTTGCTGGTGCCCCGAAACTGTAGCCAGGTGCCAGCCCGCCCCCAAAACATCGTGAGACAGTGTAGCCTCAGTGTTTCAGGGACCATGGAAAATTGCAACACACATCTGGCACCAGGCTTCACCCTCAACAATCTTGCCCCAACACCAGCAAATATGGCTGCCTTCCAGGGTCTGCTGGGACCAGGTGGCTTCAACAGTCATTACTAAATGTCTTTCCAGCAGTGGAACCATTTTTCCCCATGTGGCCCGAGAACCTCCGGGACCTTACTCTATTCCTGGGAATTCACCTTTCCCACCAGAGCACCACCAGGTATCAAGCTATGGAGTTGCAGCCTTTGCGCTCCCCTTGTTTACAATCTTAATGGAATTTAAACCCTCTCCTTTCTCCTTTCTCCCTTTTTAGTTTACTCCCTGTGGCTGTTTCAAATTTTCCACTTTCTCTCCAGCTGCTTTTGGGGAGGGGTGCTTTTCCCATATGCTCCCCCCCTCCCCAGTCTCCGTCCTCTCTCTGCCCACAAAAGGGGTTTCCTACCTTTTGGGGCTTCTTGCTCCCCAAGTTCAGCTCTTCGTGTTGTGTACCTGCTGAATTCTGTGGTTCAGGTTGTGCAGATTGTTGTGTTAATCTTCCAATCGGTTTTCTAGGTGTGTAGGATGGTTTAGTGTCGGTCTGGCTGTATTTCATGGATGCGAGACACACAAAAAGCTTCCATTCTGTTCCGCCATCTTGGCTCCTTAGCCAATGAATTTAGGTAGAATGTGATTTGTGTTGCTGGAAGATGCCTTAAAATAATCTAATCAAACTTTTTCATTTTAGATATGAAGAACCCAGTTCTGGAGAATTTAAGTTCTTTGCATAAAATAACATTGTTACCGAGAGGCACAAATGGGAGCTCCAACTGCTTTTTGTGAATTGCCCTGCATTCAGCTCTATTTGTAACTAAGACTTTATCTTTGAGATGTGTGTTTGTTTTGAAAATTCATAGCAGAGGAGATTAAGAAACACCTAGGTTTTCATTTGTTTAATGAGTGTTTTTCTGAAAATCACAAAGTAACTGATTTTCCAAGAAATGGTATAGTGCACTCTGAAGAAATGACCTCAACAAAACCATATTTGATTGAGATGAATATTTGGAATCTTTGATGAATTAGTAAGCTGGGAGGAAAGAAATTGGGATAATAGTCTCTTACTTTTTCTATGATACCCTCATGTAAACTCCTTGCCTCATTTTTAGTTCTGTACCCTCAAACAAACTCCTAGTCAGAGATAACAGTATTTTGTGACAAACTAATGACTTCTGGGCAGCTGTAAGCCCTTGTCTTAAAAAAAAGGTCTCCATCACTTCTGTGGGTTAGGATACTATCTTGTATCAGCTCTAGGATTTATTAAAGTAAATTCCAGAGGGGATCCTTTTTTTACACTGTAGATTTAATTCTTTCCTAGAGCTTCCCAAGGTGGGTTTAGACTCATTTGGTTGAAGTAATAAACTCTTTCAACTACCTTAAATAAGAAAGGATACAAAGTGCCTTATGGATCAGAAGAGTGACACCATACTCCATCCTTAGGACGGAACCTAAAATTAAGAACCCCAAGAACTTACTTTCTCTGCTCTTCTCTGCCCGACTACCTCATTCTTCTCTCTTGTTGCTGACTGACTTCCTCTGCTTCTCTGGTCCAAATGAAAAACAAAAATATGACTGCTGACAGCACCTAAACAGATATTACATTTCAAGTCTGCCTCTAAAAAGCAGCTGCTTTTCTTTCTACAATTTCAAGTTGTTGGGGATAGGGCCTATATCGGTCACACTTAGGCTCAGTTGCCCAGTCATGGTCCAATCAATAAGGCTAAGGGAGAAATGTGTTACTCAAAATGGATTCTGGGTCTCTACAACTGCATGTTGAGAGAAAGGTATTTACAAGAGGAGGGGAAATCATTGCAAACTGAGCAGTCAAATCAGCTGATGAATATTCTGAGGCTATTTATACTTCTGTCTCTCAACTTGCAGGCAGAGCACTGCACTTGCCCAGCAAGACTGGAGTGATTCATACACTCTAGTTGAATGTCAGGAGCATCCAGCACTGAAAGAGGACCAAGAGGACATTAAGGGAGAGGAAATCCAATTCCTTGAGGTTCCTACAGGTCTCATAAAGACCCATAAAGTAATTCTTGGCAATACTGGACACTGTTAATAACATCTATCTTCTTGACATGTTCTCTTTTATTGGTTTTCATGATACCATCTTCTGTTTTTATCTTCAAAGTTAGTAACAACCGGTAACATTTACTTATTTCTTTCTCTGTGTTAGACAATGTACTAGATATTTACATGAATATTTAAATGAAATATTTATCATCCAATTTAACCTTAGAATACTTTATAAGCTAGAGACTATCATTTTTCCCCCATTTAATAGATGAGGACACCGAAGCTTAGGAGGTGAGCAGCTTTCTTGTGTTTTAAATATTTATTTTTCTGTGGACTCTATGTTGTCCCCTGTATGCACTTCTCTGAGGATACCACCCCTTCTCATGGCTTTAGTTAGTGTCTATATGCTTTCACTTCCATAATCTCCCATCTTTGGTCTAGATTTCTCCTCTTAGCTCAACACCTATATACCTAACTTCTTACTGGACATTACCATTTTGGAATGCTCAAAGTCACCTGAAATTCAATATAACCACTCCTAAATTCATGATCTTATCTCACTAAGCGGTTCATCCTCCATTTTGAGCTCATTGTTTTAGGATGGAAACTGGTGAATCATTCTTGATTTTTCTCCCACATTCACTCCAGTCAGGCACCAATTTCCATAAATTCTGCCCATTATAAATATTTTTGTCTTCATTGCCTCATCCTAGTCCATGACACAATTATTTCTTTCCTGGACTACTTTAATAACTTCTTAGCTGACTCTGGTTAATTTTTCATCCAACTTTCAGAGTGATCTTAATAAAATACAAGTCTGATAATGCTATCATCCTACTTAAAACTATTTAGTGACTTTTCATTCCTCTTAAACAATTCAAACTTATTAGCATGGTATGTCAAAGCAAATAGCTATCTACCAGAGATTCACGATACCCTTTCCTAATATAGAGTTATTGATGAGAGGAGGCTACTTAAGGACTACATTTCTGGGCCCTCTTGTAGTGAAGCTTGGCTATGAAATGCGAAAGAGAGTTATGTGTTCCCCTCCCAGCTCCAGTTCATAGGAAACTTCTCATGTGGTTGTATAATCTCTCCTAATTTCTGGCCTGGACTCTTAAGTCCCAGGGATGGACTCAGAGGAAGCATGATTTTTTGGAACATGGCGAGGAATGCCCCCACCAACCAGGAACAACTACATGGGACTATTCAGTGAGCAACAAGATTTAACTTTTATTGTGCTAAGCCATTAAAATTTGGGGTTTGTATATCATAGCATTGGAGTTATCTTAACTAATACAAATGGCTTACGAGACTCTATGTAATCCAGCTTTTGGGACTTTATCTCTCCCCACTCTTCCTCACACCCTACACTTCAGTCATACCTAACTTCTTTCATAATTACTTTTTCTGTCTTCTAGCACATGGTTGCTCCTGACTAGCATGCTATCTTTTTCTCTTCTCCCATTCCCATTGCTAAATTGTACTCATGTTTAGAGTCCACTGAAGGGCATTTTCTGTCCTGATTGTGGCAGTCCCCTCTGCCCTGTCCTTGTATAGCTCTCTGTGCTTTCCCTGTTACAATACCCATCATGTTTATTGTTCATGATTTCTTTGTCTGCTTCCTCTAGACTGTAAGCTTCTTGAGGTCAGGGATCATGTCTATCTTATTCAATGTTTTGTCTCTAGCAACAAACACAGTCTTTGGAATATAGTTGGTACACATTAAATATTTAATTGCTGAATGAATGGATGAAAGGATCATCCTGAACTTCCACTCCTGTGGCCTTTATGCTAGTAAAGGTAGGTTGGAGCACATTTGTAGGTTTTGAATATTTGGCTAATAAGGAGTTGCTGTTATTGTTATTATACTTATATCATTAGACATCTTACTCCAATATACAGAATAGCTTTAGTGAAATGTTTTCAATTAATTAAATTCACTGTTGAAACTGAAGTGAAAAGAAATAAGGTAAATTGTGGAAATAAATTGAAAAATGGAAACATTTCATTGAATAGCAGAGTTGGAAAGGATGGCTATGTGTAATGAACTCTAGTCTGAAGTTGAGGAGGTAGGCTTGAAAAATAATAGAATATTGCAGAGTAGAGTGTTGCTATAGGAACAGTTACCTAAAGATCTAATCAGTGTCTTGTTGAGTGAAAGGATTTTCTCTTTAGTATGAAACATTTCAGCAAGTGCTAAAAATAGTTTTTTAAAAGCCCCATAATCTCTCTGTCCCCAAACCTCCAGCTTGTTCCTAAGATTTTAAAAACAAACCAATAAAAATAACTAGAACTATATAATGAGCATGTTGCTTAATTTTGATAAATGAGACTGGGTTAAACCCATATGTTTATTACACCATTTATTTAGTTAGAAGGGACAAGTGTGTCATAGCTTAGGTTCTCCAAAAGCAGAACTTAAGATAAGAACCTGGGAGACAGGTGGTTTATTTGAAGGTGATTCAGCAAGCAGGCATGAGAAAGTAGGCAGAGTAAGGCAGTGAAGGAGAATTGCCCCTCTGAAAGATGGAAGCCAGGCCATTTATCTACTAGTTCCATTTCCCATTGACTGAAGATTGCCCCCTAGACTGTTAGCTTCTCAAATGCCTTAGGAAGAGAACCTTGTGACCTCTGGCAGCCTGGGAGAAGGTCCCTGGGCAGAATGTGGAAAGATGAGAAGCCCTGGTTTGAAGCAGGATGCTGGCAGTAGAATTGAGTCTAAACTGATACTTATGATGTGACACAAGTGCCAGTGATGTCTGCTTTCAGATGACATCTAATTTCAGGATTGCAGTTCTCTGAATTCCCTCTACACCCAAGTCTCTTATTTTTATGGCACATTAGTTTATTTTCTAGCACTATTACCCTCTCTCAGGATTAGTCTCTTTGTCTCTAAAATTGGGATAATAATATTACTTACACAAAAGGTTGTGCTGGGGATTAAATGCATTAATACCTGTGATGCACTTAGCACAGTGTCCAGTCCGTGGTAAGTACTGGATAAGAGTTAGTCATTATTGCTATTATGAGGAAGAATGGTAATGACCTACTGCTCCTACTCTGGTAATGGAGCCTATGGTTGCATTGAATATCTCCACAACATCAATATCTTCATTGCAGAGTGATTTCCATTTTATCTCACACACGTTATCTGATTTGTTCTTCACTGCAGTTCTTATGAAGCACCTGACATCTTGAATTCTGAAAATATCTCTGAGACAAAAAATCATGGGCTGTTTTCAGAACAACTGTTGAATAATGTAATCCCTGTTTAATCTATTTAGTATATCTCAAACTTGTCTAAAGCTGATGAAGTATGTGTTCTGAGCTCTAAAGCCTTCATTATAGGACTTTATTCAGGCAATCTCAAGTCCTTCAGTTATTGAGATAGCAGTAGATCTGAATACTATTGTTTGTATTGGAAGGATAATTTTTGATTATACAAATGATTTCCTGCAGTGCCAAGATGAAGGCATAAGTCATACAGGAAGAGGAACCAAGGCTTACCTGCAAGAAACTATAACCACCATTTACTACTAAAAATATTTTAAAGGTATATATCTTATAAAAAGATTCTGCACTGCAAAGGAAACAGTCAACAAAGCTAAACGGCAATCAACAGAATGGGAAAAGATATTTGCAAATGACATATCAGACAAAGGGCTAGTATCCAAAATCTATAAAGAACTCACCAAACTCAACACCCAAAAACAAATAATACAGTGAAGAAATGGGCAGAAAACATGAATAGACACTCTCTAAAGAAGACATTCAGATGGCCAACAAGCACATGAAAAGATGCTCAACGTCGCTCCTCATCAGGGAAATACAAATCAAAACCACACTGAGATACTACCTCATGCCAGTCAGAGTGGCTAAAATGGACAAATAAGGAGACTATAGATGCTGGAGAGGATGTGGAGAAATGGGAACCCTCTTGCACTGCTGGTCGGAATAAAAACTGGTGCAGCCACTCTGGAAAACAGTGTGGAGGTTCCTCAAAAACTTAAAAATAGATCTACCCTATGACCCAGCAATAGCACTGCTAGGAATTTGCCCAAGGGATACAGGAGTGCTGATGCATAGGGACACATGCATCCCAATGTTTATAGCAGCACTTTCAACAATAGCCAAGTTATTGGAAAGAGCCTAAATGTCCATCAACTGATGAATGGATAAAGAAATTATGGTTTATATACACAATGGAATACTACGTGGCAATGAGAAAGAATGAAATATGGCCTTTTGTAGCAACATGGATAGAACTGGAGAGTGTGATGCTAAGTGAAATAAGTCATACAGAGAAAGACAGATACCATATGTTTTCGCTCTTATGTGGATCCTGAGAGACTTAACAGAAGACCATGGGGTAGGGGAAGGAAAAAAAAAGTTCGAGAGGGAGAGAACCAAACCATAAGAGACTTAAAAACTGAGAATAAACTGAGGGTTGATGGAGGGGTGGTAAGGAGGGGAAAGTGGGTGATGGTATTGAGGAGGGCACCTGTTGGGATGAGCACTGGGTGTTGTATGGAAACCAATTTGACAATAAATTTCATATTAAAAAAAAGAAAAAAACTTCAATACTGAGAGAAAAAAAATAAAGGTGTATATCTTAGAATACAGTCCTTTATTAGGGAAAAGAAGCAAATTTTAAAAGTGAACAAGCTTTTTCCCAAGTAATATGAAATCCATATTCAACTTTCACATGTGTTCTTTTTAAAAGAAGTTTCTAGGGGCACCTGCATGGCTCAATTGGTTAAGCCTTCTGATCATGGCACAGGTCATGATCTCCTGGTTTCATGGGAGTGAGCTCCACATCAGGTTCTGCACTGACAGCACAGAGCCTGCTTGGAATTTTCTCTTTACCTCTCTTTCTGCCTCTCCCCTGCTCATATGCTCTCTCTCTTTCTTTCTTTGTCTCTCTCTCAAAATAAATAAATAAGCTAAAAAAAAAGAAGTTTACAAATATATTCTATCCACCTTATATGGGCTGCAAATCCTAAATAAGAAAATAAAGAAATGGTTAGCGTATTACTGTCCTTGGGCTGCCGTACCCAAATACCACAGACTGGGTGGCTGAAACAATAGGAATTTATTTTTTCACAGTCCTGGAGGCTAGAAGTCTCAGATAAAGATGTGACAGGATTGATTTCTGATGAGGGCTCTCTTTATGGCTTGTAGAAGTACCTTCTCACCATGTCCTTACATGGTGGAGGGAGAGAGACAACAAACTCTCTGTCATCTTTTCTTGTAAGGATAACTAATCTTATCATGTCAGTTCCCTCTCATTTGACCTTATTTAACCCTAATTACTTCATTAGAGGCCTCATCCCCAAATACAGTTGCAATGGACATATGAATTTTGGGATGAGGAGACACAAACCTTCTGTTCATAACTTTATTTAGGAAAAGATTTTTAAACATAAATGGTAGCTCATCTTCTCTGTAAGCACAAGAGGAGAGGAAAAGGCCAATGGCAGAAGAAAGACAAGGGTTTTACACTTTTTAAAAAAATGTTCATTTATTTTTGAGACAGAGAGAGAGCGTAAGTGGGAGAGGGGCAGAGAGAGAGGGAGACAGAATCCAAAGCAGGATCCAAGTTCTGAGCTGTCAGCACAGAGCCTGATGAGAGGCTGAAACACAAGAACCGGGAGATCATGACCTGAGCCGAAATCGGAAGCTTAACCGACTGAGCCACCCAGGCACCCTGGGTGTTACTCTTTTTAAAGGAGCATCCAGGCATAGGCACTGAGTTAAGTTCTTTCTATGCATGTCATCTAATTTAACCCTAAAAACTATCCTCCCAGACAGAATTATAAGTAATCTAAGAAGTTTTCTGATTAGGGCAGGAGATAAGATCTTAAAACCAGACCTTCCTTTGAGATCTTTGGAAATAGAAGTCAATGCTCAGGTGTGGAATGGTTGTCTGGAATCAGAGGGATTGATCATTTTGAGTGACCTCCAATTCTACTGTATCCTTTCCTTGTTATATCTAAGATTTTGGGAACAGAATCTTGTCACCTTAAAGAGATGGATTTGGGGGAAATCGTGTGGGCATATGGCTAAAAGAGGAAATTTGTTGAAATGCAGCTACCTAAAAATCTGCATTCTTCTTGGCTAGATGAATGTTCAAGTAAGTGTGATTAACATTGTTAATGTTTATTGAATGTTGCACACTGCTTAGGGGCTCCATAACAATCTCATAGCACTTTAGGGTTCCACAAACAGGAGGAAAGACCAAGATTAGGAACACTGTCCTCACAAAGGTCCTGCAGCAGAGAGAACCAGTTGGGTACTGTCCTGCCAGGTTTCTGGAGTTACCACTTCTAATTGCCATGTCTTCTGGCACATTAAAGATTTCAGGAGAAAGCATGTGTCTTGGAAACCTTGCCCTTTGTACTGTTCACTTTTCTAAGCTGTGTGAAAACCCAAGTGATGAAAAGCAGAAGGAAAATTAGAAAATAAATCCTGAGGCTGAGTGAGCAGATTTATTTCTTTATCTTCTTAATGATTAGCTGTAATCTATGTTGTTGCTTTCCTTTTCAAAACTGTGGCACTCCAGACCAGCTGCTGAAATTCTTAGAGAGTCTTTAAAGACCATTTCATGAAAAAATAATGGCTATGTTTCTAGGATGCTTACGTGAAAAATCAGCACCTCCTGCTTAGGGAATTGAGAAACACTAAAAGGTTAGCTGTTTTATTATGTAATCTCAGTCATCAGCTGTAAATTTTCAGTTGAACACCCATGTGATACTTTATAATGCCAGACTTGCTAGTCATTTAGCAGTTGCGTTATACTCAAAACTGTTTCATGTAGAGCTCAGCTCTAACAAAATGATCAAGGCAGAACAAAAGAAAGGCAGATCTGGGATTAGTGTCCCCACTAAATTAAAACATGCCATTGTTTGATGGCAGCATTAGCACATACTCTGCATTTTACATTCTGTAGAAAGAGAAGACTATCAAGATTTTTTTTGCTCATTAATTCCTTAGGTATTTTTGAGTTCTTAACGTGTGCTGGGCATTGCTCTAGGAATTTGTGATAAAATACTCAAAATCTCTACTCACATTGATTATAATCTAGTGGAGGAAGCAGACATTAAAGAAAAGACATAAAGTAAAAAAAAATAAACAAGATAATTACAGATAACAATGTCTTTGAAGACAATGAAACAATATAATATGCTAGGATTGCATCATTTCTAATGATTTTTGTTAAAAATGTTATATGTCAATTATAACTCAATTAAAAAAAAAACAAACCCAAAGTGACTTAAACAACATGAGAATTTATTGGTTCATGTAACTGGAAAATACATGGGTATGTAAGGTTTTGGGATTGGTTGGTCCAGGAAATTAATAGTGTCAACACTGACCTAATTGCCTGACTCTTCTGCTCTGTAGTCCACAGAGGTGGCTTTATCCTAGGATGGGGCCCTCAAGGTTGGAGGATGTCTGCCAATAGGAGTCAGGGTTCTATGTGTCTTTGTATTCAGCAGGACTTTAACCATAGCATTCTAGTAAAAAGTACTGAGATTTATTAGCTTAGGTCTCTTACTCATCCCTGTATCAATGACTGAGGCTAAGAATGAAGTCTTTTGATTAATTTAAGCCAGTTAGGGCACATTCCTAGAGCTGGGAGAGAGGCACTGCATGGAAGAGGGTAGGCATACCTGGAAAATATCCACCATTAGTAATGAGAGAGGGGTCATTAATGCTTTCCAAGCAACTAAAAATGTTCACTATAGAGAGCAACCAGGAACAAGTAGTACTTTGTATAGGGGAAGAGGTGATGTGTGAGTGGAGAAATGAATAATGAGAAAAGCCAGGTAGTATCTGAAGAAAGAGCACTTTAGGCAAAAGGTGCACCAAATACAAAGGCCCTGAGACAGAAATGAATTGCTGTATATTCTAAGAGCCGAAAGATGTTGGTGTATTGGAGTGGAGTGCAGTGTCAGAGAGGTGGGGCAGTATGGAGGCTTAGTACTCGTCAATTAGCTAAACTGTAATGATATTTCCCAGAATTCCCTTGCCTGTATGGTTTTAGATTAGGGTTGTCCACAAGCAGCATTTTTGTTACATTTGAAAAGCAGTAGCCATGTTTATATCCAGCAGGTTTTACCATCAAGCATTGTTGCACTGTTGCATCCCTGTATTTGTTGCTGATCTGTTGACTCATCTTGGTAGCATGGGGCAGATAGCAGGCATGCTTACAGCTCCTTGGCTTCTTCTTCCCTAAGCATCACTGAACCCTGGACTGTGTGTGTGTGTGTGTGTGTGTGTGTGTGTGTGCTAAATGACACTAGCTCTCCTGCAGCTTCTCCCATATTATTCAAGTTGGAGGCCTGGAGGCAGTAAGAGACAGAAGTGGGCTCCCAAGTTCATACTTGTGGTGTCTGGCTTGTTTTTTCATGTTCCTATTTGTCCTTGCTTTACATCACTTATATTTTCTTACATATTATCCTTGCCTTGCTAACTTCTAGCTGGCTACCAGATTTAGAAGCAGAAACTTTATACAGACTGTTTAGCCACCTTTTACAATTGCTTGGGGACAAACTCCTATAATAAATTTTGATCAAACCCTAACTAACACAGAATTTGGTGCAGGAGGTAGTTCCAGAGGAATGAAACCTTAAGGAAGGATTTTCTGAATTGGTTCTGTGTTCTGTGAACTGCTTCTGTTTCTCAGAATTGGTTCTTTGATCTGTCTAGATTTAGAGCCATAATAACCTTGTTTCCAGGGGTAAAGGGGATACTGGTAGTTCATAGCATGCAGAGGTAAAACGGTTACTAAAATTACCACCTGTAGACACTTGTAATGAAGTGCCTATAGAAGGCAAGTATTTAGGGGACCAAGTATTTGCTGCGTGGAACACTTAAATGAAAATAAGAAATGCAAGAGGATTGGTGGTGGTTTATACATGCACTGGAGTAGAGGTAGAAAGAAAATGAGTTTAGAGCTTCAAATTTCCAGAAAGCTTCTGTAGCTGTTATGCAGGACTGAGATTTAAAAAAAAAAAAAACACCAGACAAACAAACAAACAAATTCCAAAGTCTAAGCTTGTGTGTGGCTGAAAATATGATAAATTGAGTTTCCATCTTTTAAGGTCGTTTGTATCAACATTAGGGCTTTGACTGACAAAGAGCGGGACCCTGAAAATAGAGATAAAGATATATGGGCAAATTCTAATGAAGCTAGGAATCTTTAACCTCTAAATTATGAGTTTCCTCTGGTGGTAGAAGCAGCTCCACTTCTCCTACCTGAGAATATTAGACTCTCTTTGCCTCTCCTGAGGTATTTGCCATGCAGGGCATTGAATATTTTCATCAGGAGCTTCCCCATTACTTCTCAATGTCATTCTCTGTAGAAGCTATTCTCTACTGGGCCTTAGTAAAGTCAATATAAAGTTAAGTTATATAAACTTAAAATTAAATAAATTATATTAAAACTAACAAATAATCAAAGTTCATCACTTTCTAATTATCTTTTTATTAATTTATTATCTGTACTCCTGAGGTGGTTTATATATATTGTATCTATGTCGTGGAAATACCACATAATTGACATGCTACTGTAGATCTTTCCCCAAATCTGTGTTCAGTGATATCACACTAGTGGTATGAAGTTGGGCATGGTGGGAATATATTTATACAACAGAGACTGGCAAGCACTAGGTTTCATAGAATTTTTTTTCCCCTTAGAGAACTGGTTACCTAATATTGCAAGCTACTTCTTATAGCTCAGTGTTTGAGTTACAGGATATGAAAGGAGAAGGTGACTCAGCTACAAGAAGAATGAATTACCCAAAAAAATAGATAAAATAATTTCCCTCTCTTGAGGGGATTAATATGTGTTCACTTTGACAAAGGACAGTTGCATTGTATTAGGCAGAAGCATAATTTTTCTTTTGTCATTATTTGGAGGTTAGGTATAGTTAAAAGAGGTGTGTTTGCAGCAAAGGAAACAATCAACAAAACTAAAAGGCAACTGACAGAATGGGAAAAGATATTTGCAAATGACATATTGGATAAAGTGTTAGTATTCAAAACCTATAAATAACTTACCAAACTCAACACCTGAAAAACAAATAATGCAGTGAAGGAATGGGCAGAAAACATGAATAGACACTTTTCCAAAGAAGACATCCATATGGCCAACAGACACATGAAAAGATGCTCAGCATCTCTCATCATCCAGGAAATACAAATCAAAACTACATTATGATACCACCTCACAGCCCGTCAGACTGGCTAATATTAACAACTCAGGAAACAACAGATGTTGGAAAGGAAGTGCACTGTTGGTGGAATGCAAACTGGTGCAGCCACTCTGGAAAACACTATGGAGTTTCCCCAAAAAATTAAAAACCCTATATCCAAGCAATAGCACTACTAGGAATTTATCCAAAGGATACAGGAGTACTGATTCATAGGGGCACATGCACCCCAATGTTTATAGCAGCACTATCAACCATAGCCAAATTATGGAAAGAGCTCAAACGTCCATTGAGGGATGGATGGATTAAGAAGATGTGACTTATATATACAATGGAATACTACTTGCAAATGAGAAAGAATGAAATCTTGCCATTTGCAACAACATGGATGGAACTGGAGGATATTATGGTAAGTGAAATAAGTCAGAGAAAGATATCATATGTTTTTACTCATATGTGGAATTTGAGAGACTTAAGAGAAGACCATGGGAGAAGGGAAGGGGGAAAATAGTTTCAAACAGAGAGGGAGGAAAACTATAATAGATTCTTAAATACAGAGAACAAACTGAGGGTTGATGGTAGGGGTTGGGGGGGAGGGGAAAATGGGGGATGGGCATTGAAGAGGGCACTTTTTGGGACAAGCACTGGATGTTGTGTGTAAGCAATGAATCATGGAAATCTACTCCTGAAGCCAAAAGCACACCGTATACACTGTATGTTGTTAGCTAACTTGACAATAAATTACATTTAAAAAATAAATATGGGTTAGCCTGTGTTGACAAGAGTTGGCTAGTGCTGGTTTCATACTATGTTTTTTTTTTACTTTCTATAATTTATTTATGTTTTATAATTTACATCCACATTAGTGAGCATGTGGTGCAAAAATGATTTCAGAAGTAGATTCCTTAAACCCATTACCCATTTAGCCCATTCCCCCTCCCACAACCCCTCCAGTAACCCTCTGTTCATTCTCTATATTTAAGAGTCTCTTATGTTTTGTCCCCCTCCCTGTTTTTGTATTATTTTTGCTTTCCTTTCTTTATGTTCATCTGTTTTGTATCTTAAAGTCCTCATATGAGTGAAGTCATGATATTTGTCTTTCTTTGACTAATTTTGCTTAGCATAATACCCTCTAGGTCCATCCACATAGTTGCACATGGCAACATTTCATTCTTTCTGATTGCCAAGTAATACTCCATTGTGTGTGTGTGTGTGTGCGTGTGTGTGTGTGTGTGTGTGTGTGTGTGTGTGTGTGTGTGTATATATATATATATATATATATATATATATATATATATACATACCACATCTTCCTTATCCATTCATCAATTGATGGACATTTGGGCTCTTTCCATACTTTGGCTATTGTTGATAGTGCTACTATAAATATTGGGATGCATGTGTCCTTTCGAAACAGCATACTTGTATCCCTCGGATAAATACCTAGTAGTGAAATTGCTGGATCTTAGGGTACTTCTATTTTTAATTTTTGGGGGAACTTCCATAGTGTTTTCCAGAGTGGCTGCACCAGCTTGCATTGCCACCAACAATGCAAAAGAGATCCTCTTTCTCCACATCCTCGCCAACATCTGTTGTTGCCTGAGTTGTTAATGTTAGCCATTCTGACAGGTGTGAGGTGGTATCTCATTGTGGTTTTGATTTGTATTTCCCTGATGATGAGTGATGTTGAGCATTTTTTCATGTGTCAGTTGGCCATCTGGGCGTCTTCCTTGGAGAAGTGTCTATTCATGTCTTTTGCCCATTTCTTCACTGGATTATTTGTTTTTTTGGATGTTGAGTTTGATAAGTCCTCCATAGATTTTGGATACTAACCCTTTATCTGATATGTCATTTGCAAATATCTTCTCCCATTCTGTCAGTTGCCTTTTAGTTTTGCTGATTGTTTACTTCACTGTGCAGCAGCTTTTTATATTGATGAGGTCCCAATGGTTCAATTTTGCTTTTGTTTCCCTTGCCTCCAGAGACATGTTGAGTAAGAAGTTGCTTTGGCCAAGGGCAAAGAGGTTTTTGCCTACTTTATCTTTGAGGATTTTGATGGCTTCCTGTTTTACATTGAGGTCTTTCATCCATTTTGAGTTTATGGTGTAAGAGGTGGCCCAGGTTCACTTTTCTGCATGTCGCTGTCCAATTTTCCCAGCACCATTTGCTGAAGAGACTGTCTTTATTCCATTGGGTATTCTTTCCTGCTTTGTCAAAGCTTAGTTGGCCATATGTTTGTGAGTCCATTTCTGGGTTCTCTATTCTGTTGCATTGATCAGTGTCTGTTTTTGTGCCAGTACCGTACTGTCTTGATGATTACAGCTTTGTAATACATCTTGAAGTCTGGGATTGTGATGCTTCCAGCTTTGGTTTTCTTTTTCAAGATTGCTTTGGCTCTTCAGGGTCTTTTCTGGTTCCATACAAATTTTAGGACTGTTTGTTCTAGCTCTGTGAAGAATGCTAGTGTTATTTTGATAGGGATTGCATTGAATGTAGATTACTTTGGGTAGTATTGACATTTTAACAATATTTGTTCTTCCTATCCAGGAGCATGGAATATTTTTCCAGTTTTTTGTGTCTTCAATTTCTTTTATAAGCTTTCTATAGTTTTCAGCGTGTAGTTTTTTTTTTACCTCTTTGGTTAGATTTATTCCTAGGTATTTTATGGATTTTGGTACAATTGCAAATGGGATTGATTCCTTGATTTCTCCTTCTGTTGATTCATTATTGGTGTATAGGAATGCAACCGATTTCTGTGCATCGATTATATACCCTGCTACTTTGGTGAATTCATAGATCGGTTCTAGCAGTTTTTGGTGGAGTCTTTTGGGTTTTCAATACAGAGTATCCTGTCATTTGGGAAGAGTGAAAGTTTGACCTCCTCTTGGCCAATTTGGATGCCTTTTATTTGTGTTGTCTGATTGCTGAGGCTAAGACTTTCAATACTATGTTTAATAAGAGTGGCAAGAGTGGACATCCCTGTCTTGTTCCTGAACTAAGGGGGAAAGCTGTCAATTTTTCCCCATTGAGGATTATATTAGCAGTGTGTCTTTCATATATGGCTTTTATTATCTTGAGGTATGATCCTTCTATCTCTACTTTCTTGAGCGTTTTTATCAACAAAGGATGTTATATTTTGTCAAATGCTTTCTCTCCATCTATTGAGAGGATCATGTGATTTTGTCCTTTCTTTTATTGATGTGATGTATCACATTGATTATTTTGCGGATATTGAACCAGCCCTGTATCCCAGGTATAAATCCCACTTGGTTGTGGTGAATAATTTTTTTAATGTATTGTTGGATACAGTTGGCTAATATCTTGTTGAGAATTTTTGCATCCATGTTCATCAGGGAAATTGGTCTATAGTTCTCCTTTTTAGTGTGGTCTCTGATTTGGGAATCAAGGTAATGCTGGCTTCATAGAAAGAGTTTGGAAGTTTTCCTTCCATTCCTATTTTTTGGAACAGCTTCAGAGAATAGGTGTTAACTCTTCTTTAAATGTTTGGTAGAATTCCCCTGGAAAGCGATCTGGCCCTGGACTCTTGTTTTTTGGGAGATTTTTGATTACAAATTCGATTTCCTTACTGGTTATTGGTCTGTTCAAATTTTCTATTTCTTCCTGTTTCAGTTTGGTAGTGTATATATTTCTAGGAATTTGTCCATTTCTTCCAGATTGCCCATTTTATTGGTGTATAATTGCTTGTAATATTCTCTTATGATTGTTTTTATTTCTGCTGTGTTGGTTGTGACCTCTGCTCTTTCATTCTTGATTTTACTTATTTGGGTCCTTTCCTTTTTCTTTTTGATCAAACTGGCTAGTGGTTTATCAATTTTGTTAATTCTTCCAAAGAACCAGCTTCTGGTTTCATTGATCTATTCTACTGTTTGGTTTGTTTTTGGTTTCAATAGCATTAATTTGTGCTCTAATCCTTATTATTTCCTGTCTTCTACTGGTTTTGGGTTTTATTTGCTGATCTATTTCCAGCTCTTTAAGGCTTAAGTTTAGGTTGTATATTTGAGATCTTACTTCATTCTTTAGGAAGGCTTGGATTGCCATATACTTCCCTCTTATGACTGCTTTTGATGTGTCCCAGAGGTTTTGAGTTGTGGTTTATCATTTTCATTGGCTTCTCTGTACTTTTAAATTTCCTCTTAAGTTCTTGGTTAGCCCATTCATTCTCTAGTCGGTCTTTAGTCTTCAAGTATTTTTTATCTTTCCACATTTTTTTCTTGTGGTTGATTTCGAGTTTCATAGCATTGTGGTCTGAAAATATGCACGGCGTGACCTCGATCTTTTTATACTTGCTTAGGGCTGATTTCTGTCCCAGTATGTGGTCTATTCTGGAGAACATTCCATGTGCACTGGAGAAGAATGTGCATTCCACTGCTTTAGGATGAAATGTCCTGAATATATCTGTTAAGTCCATCTGGTCCAGTGTGTCATTCAAAGCCATTGTTTCCTTGTTGATTTTCTGTTTAGATGATTTGTCCATTGTTGTAAGTGGGGTGTTGAAGTCCTCTACTATTTTGATACTATTATCGATGAGTTTCTTTGTTTGTGATTAACTGATTTATATATTTGGGTGCTTGCACATTTGGCGCATAAATGTTTACAAGTGTTAGGTCTTCTTGGTGGATAGACCCATTAATTATGATATAATGCCCTTCTGCATCTCTTTATTTTAAAGTCTAGATGTCTATATAAGTATGGCTACTCCAGCTTTCTTTCATTTACCATTAGCATGATAGATGGTTCTCCATCCTCTTACTTTCTTTTTTTTTTTATATGAAATTTATTGACAAATTAGTTTCCATACAACACCCAGTGCTCTTCCCAAAAGGTGCCCTCCTCAATACCCATCACCCACCCTCTCCTCCCTCCCACCCCCCATCAACCCTCAGTTTGTTCTCAGTTTTTAAGAGTCTCTTATGCTTTGGCTCTCTCCCACTCTAACCTGTTTTTTTTTTTGTTTTCCTTCCCCTCCCCCATGGGTTCCTGTTAATTTCTCAGGGTCCACATAAGAGTGAAACCATATGGTATCTGTCTTTCTCTGTATGGCTTATTTCACTTAGCATCACACTCTCCAGTTCCATCCACGTTGCTACAAAAGGCCATATCCTCTTACTTTCAACTGAAGGTGTCTTTAGGTTTGAAGTGGGTCTCTTGTAAACAGCATATAGATGGGTCTTGTTTTCTTATCCATTGTTACCCTATGTCTTTTGATTGGAGCATTGACTCCACTGATGTTTAGAGTGAATAGCGAAAGATATGAATGTATTGCCATTATGTTGCCTGTAGAGTTGGGAGTTTCTGGTGGTGTTCTCTGTTCCTTTCTAGTCTTTGTTGCTTTTGGTCTTGTTTGTTTGTTTTCCATTTTTTTTCCCTTCAGAGAGCCCCCCTCAAAATTTCTTGCAGGGCTGGTTTAGTGGTCACCAACTCCTTTAATATTTGTTTGTATGGGAAACTTATTATCTCTCCTTCTATTTTGAATGACAGCCTTGCTGGATAAAGAATTATTGATTGCATGTTTTTCCGATTCAGCACATTGAATATATCCTGCCCCTCCTTTCTGGCCTGCCAAGTTTCTCTGGGTAGGTCTGCTGCAAACCTGATCTGTTCCCTTGTAGGTTATGGAATTTTTTTTCCCCTTGCTGCTTTCATGATTCATTCCCTGCCTGAGTATTTTGTGAATTTGACTGTGCTATGCCTTGTTGATGGTTAGTTTTTGTTGAATCCACTGGGAGTCCTCTGTGCTTCCTGGATTTTGATGTTTGTGTCTTTCCCCAGGTTAGGAAAGTTCTGCTATGATTTGTTTACAAAACCCTTCTACCCCTTTTTCTCTCTTTTCACCTTCTGGGATGCCTGATTCTGATGTTGTTCCCTTTTAATGAGTCACTGATTTATCTAATTCTTTAATCGTGCTCTTTTGCTTTAGTCTCCCTCTTTTTTTCTGCTTCATTATTCTCCATAAGTTTGTCCTCTATATCACTGATTCACTGCTCTGCCTCATCCATCCTTGCTGCTGTGGCATCCATGCGAGATTGCAGCTGAGTTACAGCATTTTTAATTTCATCCCGACTAGCTTTTATCTCTGCAGAAAGGGATTCTAATCTGTTTTCAACACAGCTAGTATTCTTATTACCATGATTCTACATTCTGGTTCAGACTTCTTGCTTGTATCTGTGTTGATTAAGTCCCTGGCTGCCATTTCTTCCTCTTCTTTCTTTTGGGGTGAATTCCTTCATTTTGTCATTTTGAAGGAGGAAAAGGAATTAATAAGGTAAAAAATTTAAAATTTCAAGATTAAAAACAACACAAAAAAAATCAAATAAATATGCTAGATCCTAGGTGCATTGTGGTCTGGTTGTTGAAAAGAGCTTGATAGATTACAGAAAAAAGGGAAAGATAAAAAAAGAAAAGAAAAAAAGGAAAATGTTTGAAAATTTGAAAAATGAATGCAATGCAATGGAATAAAATGAAATGATGGATGTAAAAATATAGAATTTGAAAATTTACATAAAAAGTAAAAAATATAGCAGAAAAATAAAGAAAAATATTTTTCTTTTTTTTGTTTTAAATATTTTTTTTCAACATTTATTTATTTTTTGGACAGAGAAAGACAGAGCATGAATGGGGGAGGGGCAGAGAGAGAGAGGGAGACACAGAATCGGAAACAGGCTCCAGGCTCTGAGCCATCAGCCCAGAGCCTGAGGTGGGGCTCGAACTCATGGACCGCGAGATCGTGACCTGGCTGAAGTCGGACACTCAACCGACTGAGCCACCCAGGCGCCCCCCAAAAAAATTTTTTTAAAAGAACAGCGAGATTCCCAAGCAGGCTCTGCACTAGCAGCACAGAGCCTGACACAGGGCTTGAACTCATGAACTGTGAGATCATGATCTGAGCTGAAGTCAGACACTTAACCAACTGAGCTACTCCGGTGCCCCCAAACTTAACTAATAATTCCCTACTATTATTACTATTGATTAGAAGACTTGATGTAACATAAACAGATGATTAACATTTGTTTTGTATGTTATATATATTATATGTACTGCATTATAATAAAGAAGGCTAGAGAAAATAAAATATTATTAAGCATACCATAAGGAAAACGTATTTACAATACTGTACTATACTTATTTTAAAAATCTGTGTATAGTGGACCTGTGCAGTTCAAAGTTGTGTTGTTCGTGGGTCAACTGTATATTGAAAATGATCACAATAAGACTAGTTAATGTCTGTCACCATACATAGTTACAATTTTTTTCTAGTGATGAGAACTTTTAAGATTTACTGTCTTTGCAACTTTCAGATATACAGTACATTATTATTACATCCCCATGACATTTATTTTATAACTGGAAGTTTGTACCTTTTGATCACCTTCACCTATTTTGCCCACCCCCTCTCCACTCACCTCTGGCAACCACCAATCTGTTCTCTGTATTTATAAGTTCATTTCTTTCTTTTTTTAATTTTTTTTTCAGATTCCACATATAAGTGATATCATACAGTGTTTGTCTTTCTCTGACTTAATTTCACTTAACATAATGCCTTCAAGGTCCATCCATGTTGTTGCAGATGGTGGCATTTCCTTTTTTCTTGTGGCTGAATAATATGCCATTGTATATATATTCCACATTTTCTTTATCCATATCTTGGCTATCATAAATAATAGCTACACTGAACATGGGGTGCATATTATCCTTTTGTTTTATTTTCTTCAGATAAATACTCAGAAGTGGAATTTCTGGAACATATGGTAGTTCTAGTTTTAATTTTTTGAGGAATTTCTATACTGTTTTCCATAGTGACTGCACCAATTTACATTCCAGCTAACAGTGCACAAGGGTTCCCTTTTCCCACATCCTCACCAACACTTGTTATTTCTTGTCTTTTTAACAATAGCCATTCTAACAGGTGTGAGTGATATCTCCTTGTGGTTTTGATTTGGTGAAATGAGAACTTTCAAACACTGCTAAGGTATTTATTAGTTGGTACAACCTTTTCTAAGTATAATTTTATAATATTAGCCTCTATAAATATTGTCTCATTCTCCTAAAATTCTACTTCTAGAATTTAATTCTATGAAAATAATAAGATATTTGAAATATAGAACTTTTTATATTTCTATTTATATTAATAAAAAATTGAAAACCACCTAAATATTCAACAGAAGGGGAATTATTAAATTAGTTATAGCAAGTGATGGGACAGTATTTATAAATAATTTTTGAAAGGATATTTAAAGACATGGGACAAAGCTTATTATATAGTAGTAAGGGAAAAAGTGTGACAGATATATAATATATTGTGGTTCTGTATGGCATCATGAGGAAATACATTTATGATACTTTTATGTTTTACACCACACACACATACAGACACACACACTCGTAATTGCCTGAAAGAAACAACCAACTGGCTGTTGCTGGGTCACAGTGAGATTATAGTTTTTTTATTTTTTTCTTTACCCTTTTTGGTGTTTTCCAAGTTTTCTATATTAATATTTAGGGTATTTTATAATCATGAAGTATTATGATAAAAATCTTACTAGTGGTTGAATTTTGGCTTATCAGATATATATTTGAATTTGCATTTCTCTAATTATCAAAATCAATATGAAAACAGTAACTTATCCTATATATAATAGTAAGTTGTATAATCCTCATCCTTCTATAATCCTTATTGCATTTCTAACACGTATGTTAAAATAATTTGGGGTTACAGGCTTAGCTTATTATTTTACATTTTTATCATTAAAAGTTTTTTTTAATTTTAAAGAGATATAATTTATATTTAATTTATATATAATTAATAAATAAATTAATATATAATTAATATATAACATATATTACAGCTTTATGTTTCTTAGAGATATATGCATAGGATACCCAAATAAAATTGTGGTGGTTTTGAATTATTTATGCAATGCAAAGCCTTATATGTTCCACATTCTGATGCTTATAATGCTATTTTGTTTTTTCTGTTCCATGTTATATGCTTTGAGCTTCTGAGGCTTGTTTTTTTTCCTGTCAGTGGTAACCAAAGGAATCCCAGTACTTAGTCTTGAAATACAGGCCTTCCTAGTCATGAATAAAAGAAGGCAGTGCAATATAAGAAGGAAGTGTTTATTTCTTCTTTCCCTGCACTTGCAGAGAAAACCAGAAACTATTCTTGCTATGTTAATTTTAGATAAGGATTTTTATAAGATACCTGGGCTTCAGAGATTATTTATAACTACTCTTGACAGTAACCTTTAATTTCTGAAAGGTCAGTAATTTTGATTGGTTGTTTTACTTGCCTTGGTAATAATTTTGATGTAGACATCACTTTTTTTCCTAAAAGGTATAAAACTTGTGAAGTCTCTGTGAAGTCTGAAGGAGATTATTGTTGTTTACCTCTTATTTCACATGCCTGAGATAAAATTACTTTATAGATTTCTTATTTAAACAAAAAGTTTGAGAATATTGTCTTAAATGGATAAAGAAGATGTGGTTTATATATACAATGGAATACTACTTGGCAATGAGAAAGAATGAAATCATGCCATTTGTAGCCATGTGGACAGAACTGGAAGGCATTATGCTGAGTGAAGTAAGTCAGTCAGAGAAGGACAGATATCACATGCTTTCACTCATATGTGGATCTTGAGGAACTTAACAGAAGACCATGGGGGAAGGAAGGGGAAAAAAATAGTTACAAACATAGAGGGAGAGAGGCAAGCCACAAGAGGCTCTAAAAATAGAGAACAAACTGAGGGTGGATGGGGGGTTTGGAGAGGGGAAAATGGGTGATGGGCATTGAGGAAGGCCCTTGTTGGGATGAGCACTGGGTGTTGTATGTAAGCCAATCTGACAATAAATTATATTCATAAAAAATTAAAAAATATAAAAAATAAATTTAACAAAGGGCATTCGTCAATAGTATATTTTTTGTCCTTATTTATTTGAGAGTTTTTCTGTTGCTCTTACAAATGAATAATTACTTGAATGGATATAAACTTCCTGGGGTCACAGCTGTGACACACTAATCATTCAGTTGACTTTGATTATTCTACTCTCTTCTTGAATACTTCCATCATTTTTTTCTTTTACTGAAACACTTTCAATTCTTAGCTGGCTCTTTGACCTCTACCCTTCATATGTATTGTCTTCTCTCATTTTATTCTTTTTGTCTTCCTTCTGGGCTTCTCATTTTTGTCTTGAGCACTGATTGCCAGGGGTGGGGTGGCCTTTTCTTCTGTTTCAGAAGGGTAGAGTAGGTGATATGTGGTTGAGGAATGTACTTCTCAATTCATCTTGACTGACGATGCATTTGGTAGGAATTCCACCAGGATTTTCTGAGATCTTATTATTTGATCTCAAAGCCACCTTTTACATTTTTGTGTGTCCTCAAGAATATTAGGAATTTAAGAAGCTTATCAGGATTCCGTCACCATGTAGAATCTTTCATTGTGTTAACTTGAAAGTCCAAATTCAGTAATTTAAAATGCTTGCTAACATCAAAATGGTATGCATGTCCTATTTTTTTCAGATATCTCTCTGGACATTTATTTCTCATTCTTTCCTTTATGATTAGGGTATAAATACCTCACCTTGTACCTTTTCCCCACTGATTTTGTTAGCATTGTATTTTTATTAATATGAAGCTTTCAACCATCTTTTGACCTCTGTCCTCGGAGTTAGGAATACTCACTATTTGATCTTTATGAAACGTTTGCTTCCTAGGATAAAAATATTAATCATGATTTTATAAATTTCTTAATTTTGGACAAGGTTTAAAATTGCAAACAGTTGTAAAAATAATCCTTCATCAACTTTCTAAAAATCTTGTCTGATGCTTGGAAGAAATATACACTGTATCATAGAACATGTTCTTTGTGTGGATTTCAGATTAAGAAAAATAGATTGGTTATCTTGTATGTCTAGAACTCTATGTAGTGAGGGATAAAAAAAAGGCAACATAGTATCTGAGCTTAAGGAGTTCAAAACCTTGCTGGAATGAAAAGAAATACAAAGCAACATAAGACAGTATGTAATCGATGATCATGGATCATAAAGAAAATAGAAAATTACCTATGGGGTGACTCTGTCCACTGCAGTTTACTTATTTATTTTTAAGTTTGAAGAGAAAGCAAGGTATTGAATTGCTTAACATTTAAAAATAAAATGAAATCTTCTTCTTTCCTCTCTGTGGGATTAATTATTTTAAGCCTGTGTTTAAATTGTATATAAGCAACATGTTTTCCAGGATGAATTGTTTAGAAAATAGTTTGTGTCTCGAGGATTGTTGACTATCTTTACATTTTACAAAAATTTTAATTTCTTTCACTATTAAAAACAAAAGATAAAAAGAGATTTCTGAAGCTATATATCCCTTTAAACTTGATTTTTTTAGCAAATAAAAAGAAATCAATGCTTATGGGTCAGAATTCCTTTAGGTTTTATGCTGCTGGGAAATTATGTATACTTTGATATTGGATTGTAGAAGAATGACATTTTTGTTTTGTTTTGTTCCAACTGCTTTTAACCTTGGGATGCCACCTAGCAGTGCTCTTCAAGAATAGCTGGTTATAACAGCAGAATCTTTCTGCAGACAGAAATTTCCTGAAATAAAAATATTGACCATACAGTGTCATGGAATAAAGTTCTCATTCGTTTCTGTCTCTTGGATAGTTTTCAGTTATCTTTTTCCCTTGTTATGGGGCTACTTAAAAATATAGGAAAACTAGGGTTACTTTGAAATGTCTGCTTGACAATAGTCAGGAAGGGTTTTCCATGGTATACCAAATCTCTTAACTTCCTGGGGGGTGGGGAGAGAGAGGGACAACAGGAGAAGAAGAGAGAGAGGGAGAGAGGTATTAATAAAATACCACAAATCAGAAACAATCTTGTTTTGCAAACTTTTAAGTGTCACATGGTTTCAAATAAGTTGTTTAACAGCTCTGTGCATAACTCTAGAAATGAAGATACTCTTATTGCCCCAAGAAGGGTGTTGCATAGGTCAAGTAAAGGAATTGCAAACTTCTTTAGGCTTTGTGGTTACTGATTTATATATCTCACTCTGCCTGATTTTCTTCTATCCAGCAACAGCTGCCAACAGGACAGGTAGGTGCTGCTGCTGCTGCTGCTGCTTCTTCTTCTTCTTCTTCTTCTTCTTCTTCTTCTTCTTCTTCTTCTTCTCCTTCTCCTTCTCCTTCTCCTTCTTTTAGAGAAGGCACAAGTGAGCAAAGGGAAGGGAAAGAGAGAGAGAGGGAGAGAGAGAGAGAGAGAGAAAAGTGGAGCTTACCTGAAGCAGGGCTCGTGCTCACCCAAAGTGGGACTTGAGCTCACCAGAAGCAGGGCTTTAGCTCACCTGATGTGGGGCTTGAACTCATGAACTGTGAGATCATGACCTGAGCAAAAGTCAGATGCTTAACCCACTAGGCAACTCAGATGCCCCAGCCAGGTAGCTTATATATATATCATTTAATTAGAAGTAGAAATACCAAGAAAAAAAAGTAGAAATACCATACTATCCAGTAATTCCACTACTGGGTATTTACCCAAGAAATTTGAAAACACTAGTTTGAAAAGATACATGGCACCTTCATATTCATAGCAGCAGTATTTATGACAGCCAAGATGTGGACGTGACATAAATGTCCCTGATGGGTGAATTGGTAAAGAAGGCATGGTATATATATATACACACATACTATACATACAATAGAATATTACTCAGCCATGAAAAAGAAATGAGAGCTTGCCATTTTTGGGAACACAGATGGATTTAAAGCGTAGTATGCTGAGTAAAATAAGTCAGATGGAAAAAGACAATACCATATGATTTCACTTGTATGTGAAATCTAAAAACAAACACACAAAAGCAGACTCATAAATACAGAGAGCAAACTGGTGGTTGCCAGAGGAAAAGGGGATGGGGGATGGGCAGAATGAATGAAGGAGAGATACAGGCTTCCAGTTATGGAATTAATGAATCATGGGAATAAAAACACAATATGGGGAATATAGTCAATGATATGGTAATAACACTGTATGGTGACAGATGGTGACTACATTTATCATGGTGAGCATTGTATAATGTATAGAATTGTCAAGTCACTATGTGTATACCTGAAACTAATATAACATTGTATGTCAACTACACTTCTATAATAAAAATTAAAAAAAATAACCAATTTATACATGCAAAAATTAAAAAAAAAAGACATATTATCTATTTTCTTCACTAACTCAGTCAGAGGAAGATATCACAAGTCTGCCACATAAAAAGTTCTGGAGCACATGGACCCTATTTAACCCTCTTATGCACAACTCAAATTCTTTTTCTCAGGCTCTCACCTTTTGTTTACTGCAAAAAAGGCTCTCTCACTCCTTTTCAGACCCTTCCCCAAAACGGAATTAGTGACACACATGTATCTCCGCCTTAATTATCATAAGCTTAATTTGTATGTGACCTTCCCATTGCAATATTGTTAACTTAAGAGGATCCTGTTACTAAGGGCATCTGCATGGCACATGCATTTTAGTCCCACTTGGACCCTCCTCTCCATCTGATATAATTCTGTTCTTGATTTTTTTCAATTTTGTGGTAGCAAGAATGTAAACATTCTGGTTTCTGTCCTTTTATTTTATCTTCACATGGTCTTGGTGACTTGTAACCATTGCCTTGAACTCACTGACATCACACATTCTGTTCCTGCTAACTAACCTGGATTCATTTCCTTTTTCCAATAAAAATATTCCCCTCTGACCAGTGCTGCCCACTCAACATCACTCATTTAGATTGTATTGAATGGCAGCTGAATAAGAAAAATATTCCCTCTCAGGACACAGTGCTGTGCCATTTTTCATTTTGTATATTGGAGTTCTTTATGTTCTAGTTACCTATTGCTATCTAACAAACTACCCCAAAACTTCATGGCTTAAAACAGCTGTTTTATTATATCTCACTAGTTTGTTGATCAGGAATTTAAGATTTCCAGTGATTTGTCTATTCCATGTGGTGTTGATTGAGGTCAGCTGGTGGTATTAAGCTGGCAGATGGACTGTTCTGGAGGGTTTAAAATGGTTTTGTTCACATGTCTGCCATTTTGATGGAGATGGCTAGAAGGCTGGCCTTAGCTACCTGGAGTTGAACTCCTTATGGAGCTCAGGGCTTCTAGAGCAAGTATTGCAAGTGACCCTGGCAGAAGCTGAAAGGATTCTATGACCTAGTCTTAAAATTTCCAGAATGTCAATTCTGTCACATTCGTTGGTCAAGCAATTTACTAAGGGCAGCCCAGATTCTGGGAGAGGGAAATTAGAATCTGTTTTTCAGTAGAAGCAGTAGTAAAGAATTTTTAGTCATCATTAATTTACCACAATTTTCCTGCAACTTTAGTCTAAAACTTGATGTTAAGGCTGAGTGGCCTGGCCAAACAATTTAGAAGTGACAACTCTGCATCTCAGAATTCACATTTATTAGTGTGTGTGTTTTATTTATTTTTTTGAACTAAGGGACAGAGATAAGTCCATGTCCCCTTGAATTTTGTTACTTAAGTAGCAATTATAAAATTAGTTGGTTGTGGAGGGAGTCTACTTCAGCCATGAAAATGATGACAATGACAATAGCAAGAGCTACTATTGCTACTATTGTTTCCACCTCCACTACCACCATTTTACTCAGGACCCATGAGTTGTATGCCAGGCACTGTGCTATAAGTTGGCACTAACCCTAAAACAGTTCTACAAGGGAGGAATTATTATTTTATTCTGTAAATGAACATTTTGAGCCTCTGAGTAAGTAAATTGCGGTATAGTAGAGGCAGAGAGAGGTGTTTGGAACCAGACCAAGTTCAAATTCTAACTGAGCCTGAGAATGTTATGGGTAAATATAAGCATTAAGGACAGTACTTGACATTTGGTGTTAGCTATTATTTTTGTCCAAAGTTACACAGTTAGTAAATATGCTTACTGAATTCTGAGTGCTGTAATACAAAATGAATAGCTCCAAAATACCCACGAGACTTTACTGACATGAAGACCAGGATACAGTGTATCTGTTCAATTTGCAGAGGTAATTATTTTGCAATGGACTAGAAAAACAAAGAAACAAAACCGGCCTCCACCGGGCTTTGTCGTCTTGAAGTGGGAAGCACCTTTAATAATGTTAATCCCTTTTTACTTACGTAAGTCATCCAGGTATTCATTTAACAAAGATTTCTGAAGACCAACTGTGTGCCAGGCATAGCGCTAGCTCCTGGGGTTAAAATGCTGAACAGATAAGCAGTATCCCAGCCCTCACTACTTGTCCTACTTTTTGGGTGTAGGTTTGCCTTAGGTTACTAACCTTTTGACATTTCATAACTTAGGGCTGACTGTATATATTTCTTGCATCCCAGAAACTCATCCTGCATTACCATGTTGACTTTAGTAAAAATGCTGGGGATGCCTTGGGAATGCAAGGGATATAATAGACCATATCTGATTCAGTGAGTAGTTTAATGCCAATGGATGCACCCATTTTTTAAAAGATGAGCTGGTTAGGACAGAAGAAATATTGGAAGATTTTGGAAATTTGTTTTTCTTGTCTTTTTATTTCCTATTTTATGCTTGTCATGGTTAATTTTATGTGTCAACTTAGCTAGGCTGTGGTGCCCAGTTGTTTGGCCAAACACCAGTCTAGATGCTGCTGTGAAGATAGTTTTTAGATGTGATTCACATTTAGTCAGTAGACTTTTTAGTAAATTAGATTGCTCTCCACAGTCTGGTTGGATCTTATCCAAATCAGTCAAAAGCCTTCATAGTAAACACTGAAGTTTCCCAAAGAACCAAATCTCCTCAAGACTGCAACATAGAAACCCTGCCTGAGTTTCTTGCCCGACATATTTTGAACTCAAGACTGCAACATCATCTCTTGACTAAATTTCTAGCCTACTCACCTATTCTACAATTTTGGACTTGTCGTCCCTACAGTTGCATGAGGCAATTTCTTACAATCTCTTTCTCTCTCTGTTTCTCTCTATATCCATCTCTTTCTCCTGTTGGTTCTGTTTCTTTGCAGAATCTAATACAATGCTTCTCTCTAGAGCAAATTTATAAAGACAAGTAGAATGCTTTGGGGAGTATTACATGATAATGTCTTCTTCCCTCTGTAAATATATAGAAGTTGGAAAGTCAGTTGGACTTTGGAATTCATAGTATCAAATTCCAGTGAGTCTGGAAATTAAGATCTGACTTTGCAAATGCTGTCCATGTGCATCTGTCTCACACGGCTGCTGTTAGGGACCTGCTTGTTCACCTTTAGCCTCAGTGGCTGGGTTTAGTCTTCTGTCACAGAGTTTTTAATTTCTACAGAAGTGCCTAACTCCCTGACAAGGCAGACGTAGCCTGTCTGGCTCTGATAATTCCATCTTTAAAAAAAAAAAAAAACCTCAGGGGCACCTGGGTGGCTTGGTCAATTAAATGTCTGACTTCGGCTCAGGTCATGATCTTGCGGTCTGTGAGTTCAAGTCCCATGTCAGGCTCTCTGCTGACAGCACAGAGCCTGGAGCCTCCTTTGGATTCTGTGTCTCCCTCCCTCTGTCTCTGCCTCTCCCCTTCTTGCTCTCTGCCTATCTCTCTCTCTCAAAAATAAATAAACATTAAAAATATTTGTTTTTAAAAGTCAGAGGTAGGGACACCTGAGTGGCTCAGTTGGTTAAGCATCTGATTCTTGATTTAGGCTCAGTTCATGATCTCATGGTAGAGAGATCGAGCCCTACACAGGGCTCTCTACTGGGTGTGGAGACTGCTTAAGATTCTGTCTCTCCCTCTGTCCCTCCCCTGTTTGCACTCCCTCTCTCAAAAAAAAAAAAAAGTCAGAGGTAAACGTATCCTGGTTTCCTAAGTGTATGTCCTTTCTGTGTCACCGCTGTCCTTTCCCATATGACCACTAACTCTGCTCTCAATCACATTTATCCCTACTGTTTTGTTGGATGTCTTAGTCTGCTTGGGCTGCTATAACAAAATACCATAGACTGGGGGGCTTAAACAACAGACATTTATTTCCTCAGTTTATTTATTTTATTTTTTTAATGTTTATTTAGTTGAGAGAGAGAGACAAAGCATGAGCAGGGAAGGAACAGAGAGGGAGGAAGACACAATACGAAGTAGGCTCCAGACTCCGCGCTATCATCACAGAGACTGATGCGGGGCCAGAACTCATGAGATCATGACTTGAGCTGAAGTTGGATGCTTAACCGACTGAGACACCCAGGCACCCCTATTTCCTCAGTTTTGAAGGGTGCCCAAGATTCGGGTACCAGTATGGTTGGGACCTGGTGAAAGCTCTCTTCCTGGCTTGCAGACAGCTACCTTTTCCCTTTGTCCTCAAAAGGCCTTCAGTGCATGCAAGTGGAGAGAGAGTGAGCTCTGTATATAAAGGCACCAGTCCCATAATGGTCCCATGCCCATGACCACATCCTAATCTAATTACCCCCAAGGACCCTACCTCCAAATACCATCATATTGGGTGTTAAGGCTTCAACATGTGAATTTTGGTGGGATATAAACGTTCAGTATGTAACTTTGGATATAAGCAAGAGATGAGTTTTAGACAAGAAATTTAGTTTTTGAAAATATACACATACTTGGTTATATAAAGGAAGCAAAAGCTGAACTTTTTGTATGTGATTTCTTTGGAGAAAATGCTGTTTACTTCCAAAAAAGTGTCTAATCTCAGACAAATCAAACCTTCCTGTGGGCTGAACTCCTGCCAGGTCCTATTGTGTGTGATAAAGACAGCACGAAGAAGAAGCATCGCACTTTTGTACTGCTTGATTTCTCTGCACTTTTTTCTAGAGGCCATGCATACGGAGTCTGCATTTTAGAAAAATATCAATACATTGGCCAATATTTATGAATTACTGCTGGATATGGAGAACTGTGCTGGTTGGTCATAGTGGTGACAGTGTTGTGGGTAGGAATCAAGATAGATTCATTGACCTTGACCAGTTTTTACAGTCTGGTTGGGGGAAGCATTTGTTGTCCTAGTTCTCTCCCATGTACCTGTTTATGGCCTGTTCGGCAGGCGTCATGCAGAATCCTTAGGTCCCTCATTTAATGTGCAGAATGCGGATTCTGACTGATAAAAACAAATTGTTTGGATGTGTGCATTCTTCAAGGGGAGGAAAGTAAGAATAATATTAGTGTTTTGGCCTCCTAATGTTCCACTGCATGCATCATAGGACACATATACAGTTCCTTAGGAAACTGCATGAAAGAATTAGGTTTATGACTTCTATCATTTCTTTATGGTCGGACTCTGAAAGAAACTAATGCCTATTTACCAGTAAAAGAAAAATGTACAATTTCTTTAGCTGCAAAGGAACGGGGGTTTAAAAATATCTTGTGCCCTCTGCAAAAGCCTTGGCTGAACTGTGAGAGCAGCCACTTGCCTGTTAGATGTCTAATTATTTCTACCTCCTTCTCAGTCATGCCAGTAGCAGGGAACCACTGAGACCATATTGTTGCCCATATGTCGAGAAGCTACTAAATTAGACCCCTATGTAACATTCTGACAAGTCTACTGTTCTACTGCAGGACTTGAAGTTTCGTTGACTAAATTTCTCTAACCTATCATTCCACTGTTAGTATTTCTGAGTGTTCTCTCTCTGTGGTACAGGCTTTGTTAAGGACTGAAATGTTGTTATCACACCCTAGTACCATCAGAAAAGAAACCGAATATCTGGGTTAGACTGGATTTTAACAGTTGATGAATTAGACCTAAATCCTTAATGTTAGGTTACCAAAGCCTGACATTCAGCCTGTCCTGCTATCAGGTATGCAGGATGTGCAGAGAATTTAGGTCTGAGATTGAATGTTGTCCATTGCAAAACCTATAGATATAATTTTTTGAAGTTCACTGTTCCATGTTCATGGCAGGATAGGGTCTCTTCTTGGCCCTCCCATTTTTCTTGCTTTTACTGTTGTAGTCTCTTTAGCTTGGCTGACTTATTTTATTTTTTCAATGCATTTTATATTTTTTCAGTTTAAAGAGAGAATTTAATTAATTAATTAATTTATATTTTTTCTGGTATATTCTTTTTTTTTAATTTAAATTTTAGTTAACATGCAGTGCAATATTGGTTTCAGGAGTAGAATTCAGTGATTTCTAATACTCAGTGCTCATCACCACAAGTGCCCTCCTTAATACCCATCACCCATCTAGCCCATCTCCCACCCACCTCCCTCCATCAGCCCATAGTTTGTTCTCTATCTTTAAGAGTCTCTTGTGGTTTGTTTCCCTCTCTTCTCTTTCCTCCACTTTCCCATATGTTCATCTGTTTTGTTTCTTAAACTCCACATATGAGTGAAATTATATGGTATTTGTCTTTATCTGACTGACTTACTTCACTTAGCATAATACATTCTAGCTCCAATGTCATTGTAAATGGCACAATTTCCTTCTTTTTGATGGCTGGGTAATATTCCATAGTATATATACACCACCCCTTCATTATCTGTTCATCAGTCGATGAACATTTAGGCTCTCTTCATAGTTTGGCTATTGTTGATAATGCTGCTATAAACACTGAGGTGCATGTACCCCTTCAAGTATGTATTTTTGAATCCTTGGGGTAAATACCTAATAGTGTCATTGTTGGATTGTAGGGTAGTTCTATTTTTCGTTTCTTGAGGAACATCCATATTGTTCTCCAGTGGGTGCACCAATCTGCATTCCCACCAACAGTGTAAGAGGGTTCCCCTTTCTCTGTGTCCTCACCAACACCTGTTGTTTCTTGTGTTGTTAATTTTAGCCATCTGACAGGTGTGAGGTGGTATCTCATTGTGGTTTTGTGTTTCCCTGATGATGAGTGATGTTGAGCATTTTTTCATGTTTCTGTTAGCCATTTGGATGCCTTCTTTGGAAAAGTGTCTATTCATGTCTTCTGCCCATTTCTTCACTGGATTATTTGTTTTTTGGGTGTTGAGTTTGATAAGTTCTTTATAGATTTTGGATACTAACCCTTCATCAGATATGTCATTTGCAAATATCTTTTCCCATTCTGTCAGTTGCCTTTTAGTTTTGCTGACTGTTTCCTTCACTGTGCAGCAGCTTTTTAATATTAATGGGGTCCCAATATTTATGTTTGCTTTTGTTTCCCTTGCTTTTGGTGACATGTCTAGTAAGAAGTTGGGACAGCTGAGGTCAAAGAGGTTGCTGCCTGTTGTCTCCTGTAAGATTTTGATGGTTTCCTGTCTCACATTTACGTCTTTAATCCATTTATTTTTGTGTATGGTGTAAGAAAGTGGTCCAGTTTCATTCTTGTGCATGTCACCATCCAGTTTTCCCAACACCATTTGTTGAAGAGACTGTCTTTTTTCTGCTTTATCAAAGATTACTTGGCCATATAAGAAGAGAACTTTAAGAGAACTAATCCCTAATCTATCCTAATTTCCCCACATCCATCAGTAACTACTATGCTAATGGGAATGCTACTTTCCTCTTTCTTTTATCCTCCTAAGAGGAATGTATAGTCTTTCCTTTGAGGAAGAACACACACACACACACACACACACACACACACACACACGAACAAAACACTTTTTTGTGACCAGTAATATAATATGTTATCTTATTTAACAATAACAATAATCTATGAAAGCTGCCTTATTACCTAGTTTGCATTTGGGGAAAGTGAGGCTCAGAGAGGGTAAGCAACTTGCACAAGGTCATGTGAATCCAATAATGGCAGAATTGTGGTCTGTCTCCAGAAGCTTGTGCTTTTTCTTAAGTCTGCTTATTGATTTGAACCAGACAACTAAAGATTTCTCAGATTTTGCTGCATAGGACACTGATATCCTTCTAAATGTCAGTAGATATCCTCTGCAAAGGGCTCTATTGTCAAATATGTTTGTTATATTAGGGTTCTCCAGAGAAATAAAACCAATAGGATATCATATATATATGAGATATATAATATACATATATGAGATATATATATATATATATATATATATATATATATATATATACTGTGATATGTGATATGTGTTATACTGTATAAGCATATACATATACATAAAAATTGTGTTTTTTATAGGAATTGGCTGACTTGGTTATGGCAGCTGAGAAATTCCGCAATCTGCTGTCTGCAAACTGGAGAACCAAGAAAGCTGGTGGTGAAATTCAGTCTGAGGTCCAAAGTTCCAGAAAATGGGATGAGGGTAGGTGGAACTGATAGTGTAACTCCCAGTTGGAGTCTGAAGGCCTGAGAACCAGGAGGGCTGATGTTCTAGGGTAGGAGAAGATGGATGTCTTAGCTCAGAGAGAGGAAATTCACCCTTCCTCTGCCTTTTCCTTCTATTTGGGCCCTCAATATATTTGATGATGCCCATACACATTGGGGTGGGCAATCTATTTTACTCAGTTCACCAATTCAAATGTGAATCTCTTCTGCAAGCATCCTCACAGACACACCCAGAAATAATTTTTTATCAGCTTTATGGAAATCCTTTAGCTCAGTCAAGTTGACACATAAAATTAACCATCACACTTGGGAAATGCTGTATTAAATCAAATTGAACAAGTGTTTTCACTGCAAGACTCTGGAGCTTACACACTTTGGGATGTAAATTTTCAAGAAGGTGGTATAGTATATGAATTTTTCTGAATCTGGTTGGCTTCCATTTTTATTTTATTTTCTTTTTCTATAGAATATGTGGGAACACAGTTTGGGTAATGTTGGTACAACCTTCTTCCCTTTCTCTTCCTGTATCAAAACTAATGCCTGTGCTGGTTGCATAGTTTGGTTCTATGTAATGGCATTTCAAGGGCTATTTATTAAGCAGGGCCTACAGTGTATGAGTCTGCTCTAATTGCCAGAGGGAGGGTGCCGTGAGGCAATGAAATGATAAAATATAGATAATGCCCTGGCTTGAAGGAGCTAATGATCTAATGTATCCTTTTGTACACTTAGGACATGGAATGTTATAATTGGTGGAGTCAACATAACAATGCTAGTATAGGTGGCTTCATGCATAAGACTGTAGTTTGTACCTTGATATATTGTCCTTCATTTCCCTTCCTTTTGTATTATTTGTCTGTGAGTAGATCTTAGAGAGTAGTGGGGTGAGGTTGCAACTTCCAAGCTGAAAGCTTTTGATAGGAAGCCCTTTCCCAATGTGGCAGATCAAAAAAAAAATAAATCTAATATTGTATCCGACTTTTGTGTGGGAGAACTGTTTCCGTGTTGAAAAACTAAAACTTAATGTTATTAATTGGTTGTGATATTGAGATAATTCTAATATACTGAATTAAAGGCAAAAGACATGCTTTTCAAGTGACAGAGGAAGTTATAATCATCTTCTGCAATATAGGAGAAAGTCACTATTTCAATTAGGCTGAAAAATCTGTACAGCTCTTTAAGAAGGACATAGTCACCAAGCAAAAATTTTAGCTAAAACAAGTAGAGTATTTTTTATGTATGTGCCTTTGCAGTCAAAATATTATATGTGAAAAATTTCTGATTACTCAGAAATCTAATTGCTGTAAAGCTTGAGAACAAGGCATATATACTTCCTTGGGGTCAAGAGAGCTGCCATAAACCAGTTTAGTCCTTGACTCAAATTCACCAAGATTGGTGGGTTTGCTGGAAGCCTAAAGTGGCTTTCTACTGGTATGTTTCTAGAAAACAAAATCTCAAACACAAGCCTAATTCTTTGAAAAGGAGGAAGGTTGTGAGATGAAAAAAACCTTTGCTTACTTAACTTTTCTTTAGAATGTCAAGAAACAGGATTGGGTCACTTTAATATAATCAAAATTTGTTTAGTGCCCAGAAACTTTCAATTCATGCTATTGGTTTATTAACAAATATTTTATTAGATGGCAAAGAAAGAAGAAATATTTAGATCTCACATAGAGTGGAGATAATTTCCTTTATGGCTTACATTTCAGACCTCGTCACTGCAATTTCAATATCTTTTATTGACATTATAAGACAGAAGGCTTTCTTGTGTGTTATTTTAAATAGATGATCTCAACTCTCTGCATATACAGACAGTTAATGAAGCAGTTAAAGTCAATTTTTCAATAATACCCAGAGATCCCTAGGCCCAGTCACTCGGCAACATTTAACACCCTTGGTGAGCATCTTAGATGTTGTCAGGGATAAAAAAGTAATAGATGTGATCCTTGCCTTCAAGGATTTTTCAGTTGGGTAGCTAAAAAAACACACTCACATGATGAAGAACAATGAGACTCTTTAATATATCAACAACTTTAAGGAAACCTAAGAAATTTATAAATTTGTGTTGATCTTACTCTTAGTGTGTTGGTGTGGAAGAATTTACAAATAATAAACTTTATTTTAGAGTTTAGATAAAGCAAATTCCTCCTTCCTTAGCTACACTTACCAAGTTTCCTTGGAAGTTTCAAGCCTTCAGTAGACTCCAAAGTTCCAAAATAATGTAATATCAGATTCTTCCAATGCAATTATTGTGTAGTTGGAGAGACATTTTCCTGGTGTTTCCTACTCTGCCATCTTCCCAGAATACTTAGATAGCTTTTTATTACTGAAAAATTGTTAAATCAAGGAACCTGCCCATGATCTCATCTGGGGGTAGAAAAATAGTTTTCAACAGAGCTAGTTTTTTTTTTTTTTAATTTTTTTTTCCCAACGTTTATTTATTTATAGGACAGAGAGAGACAGAGCATGAACGGGGGAGGGGCAGAGAGAGAGGGAGACACAGAATCGGAAACAGGCTCCAGGCTCTGAGCCATCAGCCCAGAGCCTGACGCGGGGCTCAAACTCCCGGACCGCGAGATCGTGACCTGGCTGAAGTCGGACGCTTAACCGACTGCGCCACCCAGGTGCCCCTCAACAGAGCTAGTTTAACACAGAGGAATTTCTGTTTACTTGGAAGAATTCAGCTTTTTCTATAAGCTGGCCACAAAGTTAACAAATGTGGCAAATATATGAAGTGGTAGAATGAGTGAGTTCAGGGAAGAAGTTTTAGTTTTAGTTCTGTAAGTTGAGGTGTTAGTGTGACTTCTGGGTAGAAGCGTCTGGCAGTCATTGGAAATGCAGAACTGGATCTGAGAGAGAAGTAAGGATTAGAGATTAGGATTTGGGGGAAAATCCATGACAGTTGCCTTTTGTCCTTCTACACTACCCTCAGGGTCTCCATGAGAGAATGCAGCAGGCTGAACTGAACAACATTCTGACACGGATGACAAGTCTTAGGTGAATGTTTGGCTCTTGTACTTAGTAACCAAACATCTTTACAGCAGAACAAGCTGATTGATATTAAAAAATATTCTGAGTGAGATTTCAACCCAACCATCCCTCTGATCAGTCTAGCTATGTAGGGTAAATATTGTCTGTTTTAATGGCTGGTTCCTAGCAAAGTTGTAATTTCAGTGACTCAAACAATCTAGTTCTTAGATTTAACTGAATCAGACAAGGCTTCACTCAGGACCAGCACTTACAAATCAAACAAGGACTGGATTGTTTCAGGAAAGAAATATATGCAGAAAAACTGTTTCAAAGTAGGTCTATGTCAGCTAATCTATAAAGGTAAGCATAATTTTCAGGAAAAAGTAGGTTACAAAAAGAAACATCTATAATTTAGACAGTTTCTTATGTGATAGAAGACTATCCATAAAAAGGGGCTCATCAAACTGGAAAATGGTCTTGGGTGGAACAAGTTGGGAAGATGACCCAAGATGTGTGGTTTTAGGCCCAATTATGGACTTTCAAATCCTGTTTGCTGCTTTAGTTGGTCAGGAAGACAACCCTGTCTCTCAGGGTAAATGAGTATTATTGTAATTGGATAAGAAAAAAGAAAATGTATATTAAAATAAAAGATATAATAAATATATTTGAATCTATGATGTTAGTGATTTTCTAATAACTTTCCAGCATCTCTGTACTAGTCAATTCTAGAAGTATTGCATCAATATTTATATTATTTTTAAGGATTTAAAGCATTTTTAGAGTCTGGTACATACCAGACTCCAAAAGTTTCTCAATCAATGTATGGATGTTTGGAGATATCTTGTTTAATAAATTAAAACTTTTATGATTTGTTAGATATGTAATAAGTATGGAAATGCTTAGAAAAAGGCAATAATTTAAAAATTAACAAAGAGAATGGGCACCTGGGTGGCTAAGTCGATTAAAGATCTGACTTTTGGTTTCAGCTCAGGTCATGATCTCGTGGTTTCATGGGTTCAAGTCCTGCATCGGCTCGGCACTGGCAGCACAGATGCTGCTTGAGATTGTCTCTCTTTGTCTCTTTCTGCCCCTCCCCAACTCACGCTGTCTCTGTCTCTCTCAAAATAAAAAAAATAAAAAAAAAGATATTTAAAAATAAATAAAAATTAATGAAGAGGAAACTAGACAGAGTCTAAATTGCCATGATCATTCTTCTTTGTGTTTAAAAGCATCTATCGACAATTAAGAACCTAGTTAACCTGATCTCTATGCCACACAGTGGCACAGTGATCCTTTTCCAAGACTGTCAGAAGTAAGGGCCCTTCAGTCTCCCCTGGCTTACTCTTTCTTGTGACAGAGCCTTTTTCTTTCCCCATAGAACAGCTTTCCTGATCATCAGTAACCCCACTCTCGCCTTTGGGATGTGTTCCTTTTTTGCTGTAGAAAAGAAAAAGCGCATTTCTCTCTGACTCCTTTTTTGTATTTTCTGAAATGTTCAAAAGGGAGCTTGTTGATACTAAGATATTACTAAATGGTAGGACAGTTTTTAGTGTAGCTTGTATATGCATGTTTGCATCTCTGTAAACTAGTGATGTTTTCTGGGATTCCATTGAAGACAAGGGAAGGAGCAGAAACTGAAACTAAGCAGGGTCAAAAGGAAAAGCTACAGTGTAGAATAACCCCTGAGGTACCTGATGGGCTCCCACCATGGGAAGGTCTAATTTGAGGTGCTCTCCAGCCCTGCAGAGGTTGGGTGGGCAGGGGAGAGATAGACATGAAAGGCAATGTGGTAGGTTCTTCCTAGGGGTGCCTACATGTCAGAAGTGCTGAAAGCAGCTCAGAGAGAATCAGGCATGTGCAATGCTTGTTCAGGTATCAGCACAGGTAATGGACAGGAATGTGGTAAAATGAAAAACAAAGAAACCAATTTGAGAAGACCCTTTTATAACATACAGTAAGATAAAATACTCAGAAAGTAACACAGTGCACATGTTCCCTTAATTAATAGCAGAGCCAGGGATTGGGGTTTCTCAATCAGTTTTTTTTTTTCCTCCAGTGGAGTTCTAGGAGGACCAGAGAATGACTGTTCTATCTACAGACTTGCAGTTAGTCTCCCTGTTTTTGTCTCATACAATTTTTTCTGCTTGCTGTAGTGCCTGGATCTTTGTTTTTCAGTCTAGAACTAAACATTTCTCACAACAACATGCTCTAGAACAGGGATTGGCAAACTATGGTCCATGGGCCAAATCTGGCCAGTCATCTCTTTTTGTATAGCTTGAGAGCTAAGGATAGTTTTTATATTTTATTTTATCTTCCTTTCAAATATGTAATATATATATATATATATATATATATATATATATATATATATAATCATAGAAATAAAACCTCAAGTTCATTGAGATATAATTTTATTGAGATATAATTAACATACAATATATATATAATATAGTATAAGCTTAAGGTTATACAGCACAATGACTCTTAACTTACATGTTTTGTGAAATGGTTACCACCATAACTTTGGTAAACATCCATCATCTCATATAGTTACAAAAAAAAAGTGTTTTTTCTTTGTGATGAGAACTTTTAGGATCTATTCTCTTAGCAACTTTCAAATATACCATATAGCAATATTAACTATAGCATTATGTTGTACATCACATCCCTAGTACTTACTTGTCTTCTAACTGAAAGTTTGTACCTTTTGACCACCTTCATTTAATTTCCCAAAATGTAATTTTAAATTACATTTTAGTATTTATATTTTGAGGTGGAATTTTAATAAATATGAAACTAATAATATTTAACACTCCTATGTTTATTACTGATATGGCAATATCACTCAAGTTGCAAGATTCACAATAACCATTAAAAAAAAGAAAGAAGGTGCCTGGGTGGCTCAGTCAGTTGAGCGACCGACTTCAGCTCAGGTCACGATTTCACGGTCTGTGAGTTTGAGCCCTGCCTCAGGCTCTGTGCTGACAGCTCAGAACCTGGAGCCTGCTACGATTCTGTCTCCCTCTCTCGCTGCCCCTCCCCCGCTCATGCTCGCTCTCTCTCTCTCTCTCTCTCTCTCTCTCTCTCTCTCTTTCTCTCTCTCTCTCTCTCTGTCTCTGTCAAAAATAAATAAACATTAAAAAAATTAAAAAAGCAAGCAAGCAAGCAAGCAAGCAAGCAAGCAAGCAGGCGCCTGGGTGGCTCAGTTGGTTAAGCCTCCAACTTCAGCTCAGGTCATGATCTCATGGTTCATGAGTTTGAGCCCTGCGTCGGGCTCTGTGCTGACAGCTCAGAGCCTGGAGCCTGTTTCAGATTCTGTGTCTCCCTCGCTCTCTGCCCCTCCCCCACTCATGCTCTGTCTCCCTCTGTCTCAAAAATGAACATTAAAAAAAATTTTTTTTAAAAAAGAAAGAAAAAGGGAAGTCTGTAATAGGTGACAATATGAATGAACGTGGAGGACATTATGCTAAGTGACATAAGGAAGTCAGGAAAGGACAAATACCACATGATTCCACTTATAATAGGTATCTAAAATAGTTAAATTCAGGGGTCTCTGGCTGTCTCCAGTCAGTAGAGCATGTGACTCTTAATCTTGGGGTCATGAGTTTGAGCCTCCTGTTGGGCATAGAGTTTATTTAAAAAAAAATCTAATTCATACAATTCATAGAATCAAGAAGTAGAATAGTGTTTACCAGGGTCTGTGAGAGAGGGGAAATGGAGATTTACTAATCAAAGAACATAAATTTTCAGCTAAGCTCTAGAGATCTACTCTACAACATTGTACCTATAAACAACAATGTATTGTAGTCTTAAAAATTTATTGAGGGTAGATCTCATATTAAATAAGATTAAAAATAACATGATGTGAAAATTATATCAAATTGGAATTTCAGTGTCTATAAATACATTTTATTGGGACCTAATCATGCTCACTCATGTATGTATTATCTATGGCTGTTTCTGTGCTACAATGACAGAATTGAGTGGTTGCAACAGAGATTTGCATAGCATCCCCAATTTTGCATCTTGGCTCATAAAATCTAAAATATTTACTATCTGGCCTTTACAGAAAAAATTTGTCAACTCTGAAGCTAGATTGTGGGTTCCTCTGCCATGCTGATTCTGTATGTTCTTTTATCTGCTTTGTTTTTCTATAAATTTATTGAAATTACTTTATAGATGGCTCCTCTTATTCTTTGTCATTGTGAGTTCATTCCATTTTTATTCCTTTGCTAATATTTTGACAAGCTAAGACATAGCTAAGATATATGTAGCATGTATTATGTCCTAAATGATATATAAAAGATTATATAAAAGTGCAAATTATAAAAGTGCATTATATATAAAAGTGCAAATTATGCTTCCACTCTAATGTGAAGAAAAAAAAATCTTTATGTTATCTGCAATGAATCTCATTTTTGCTTGAGCTTTTATCTATGGAGTAGGAGGAAAACAGATGGACTGAATCTGTCATCTGGGATAAACAAAGGCCAATATGATATTAGGAGGGTTTTGTTGTTGTTACTTCTTGGGAAAGATATTCACTCAGTTTCTCAGATGCCTTTCTCCAGCTGCTGCTCCTTTCTCTAAGGAGGCCTCTAGGTATGTCAAGGAAGGGGTTCCCTGGCTCATACTTGTCCTGGGAAGTGTGCTTACAGTTACTTAGAAGACTCTGGGGTAATGTCTCATGGCTGGATGGGTGCTGTTGGCCCTGTTATAGGCAGTCTATAGCTGATGTCACATAATTTTTTCTCTTTGCAAGGATCTAGTAGTGCTCCTGGCTGACTGGCCTCACTTTGCTCCCGAATGACTGCCTTAGCCTTTGTCCAGCTTGCTGCCGCAGTGACTACTAAGTTTCCTCTGTGAGGTCACCTAGCTTTGCCCAATAGGCCCCTTGGCAGGCCCACTGTGCCTTGGCTACACAAATGCAGGAACTGGGGAGGTTTGAGAGAGCTTAACCTAGAACCTTCCCTTTTTGCGCATACTACATAGCCAAGCAGCTGTGTTTGCATCTCATGTTGTTGTATTTGGGGGAAAGGGAACAACTTAAAAGATGTTCTTTTCCCAGAGTCTTACATGACAAAATGAGTGGGTTACTGTAGCCCATGTCTTTGTCATTGATTTTCTCTTCAGTTATATAATGCATATTTCCCTCACATCCAGGGAGGGGAAATGGGACCCAGTTTGCTAGCTTCCAGTCTCTTTCTCTTTTCTCTTCCCAGGCCAGAAACAGCCAGATGTCTTATTTATTTATTCTTCATTATATCTTCCCTTGTCTGTCCTGGCTGTTGGTAGGGGTATGGAACAGCCCTCCACATAAGTAAATCCTATAGTCTAAGTCTTTCACCCTACTCTTTGCTTAGATAACATCTTGGTGAACAGTTTGTTAACTTGCTGCATATCCAGTTTGTATGCAGAGTGCAAAAAACAGACATTCTCTTTGTCCTTTCTTTGCATTTATTATGTACAAATTTAATTTTCCCATAAGCAGACGGATGCCTCGTGTGAAATATTATTTACTCAGGAAGGCAAAAGAACAGAGTACATTTGTAAAATGGAAACTATTACTTCCATTACCCATGTTCCATCAGCTTTTACACAGATCCTGTCCTAGGTGGTCAACAGTTTTAAATGCTTCTTTGATTCTGCTATCTCTTGAATTTCCTCCTCTTGGCTGCTCCTTTATTTTTCAGGCTCATCACCTTTTGCACTTCCATAAAATGTCATCCCTTTCACAGGTTCTGTCTTCAGGTCACTGTTCCTCTCCACACTGGGCAATTGTAGCCATACTAATTTTTTTAATTACTGAGTATGCACTCATTTACCACATGTATGTTCTAGCCAGAGCCTTGTATCTTGTTGGTCTGCAGGCTCCTCAAAGTCAACACACTGAATCCATCCACCAACTGACATTTTCTTCTCTTGTATATGCCATCTCATTTAAGCACAGGATGAGTCAGCCAGTTCCTTAGTTCAGGTTCTCACCATAGGTTATTCAACAACTTTCTAAAGAATCTTTCTTTCTGCCTTTTCTGTCTCGTTTAACAGCAGTCAATTTCCATGTTGCTGTTAGAGTGCTCCTATAAGATCCTTTGGGGCTTCCTCTACCTCCTTTTTATCCTGCCTGGCCATCTCTATACATATGTTTTCCTCTAGTCAATCTTCTGGCAGTTCTTGAAGATGCTTCCTGCTATCTCATGCCTTGCTACATTTGTGCAAGTGATTCTTCTCCTGGGTCATCTTTCTCTCCCTCAACTAATGAGCTAATTTGTACTTACTCTTTATGCATTAATTCCTGCTTCTTCCTCCGGGAAGTCATCTCTTGAAATCTCAGCCTGAGTAAGGTGGTCTTTTTCTGTGCTCCTTCATGAATACCTTTAATTTACATGCTCTTATGGAACCATCTCATGTATCTTAATATTCTCTCTTTCTTTCACTTCATTTGGGAATAGGAACTGTGTCTTGTTGATTTATTTGTCCCCAGTGCTTAGATAGAGCCAGATACCCAGTAGGTTTCTGTAAATGTTTTTTAACATGAATGGAGGAGATCAAATAGAATAAAGACAGATAAAAGGTCATTGGATTTGGTTGGTTGAACATCTCTGCTGACCTTGGAGAGAGAGGGTTCAGTAAATATTAGCTTTCTCCCCCTGGGCCCTAAGATGTTTATGGGGAAGGGTGCATGCTTGAACACCTCAACTCTCTCTCTGCAGCACTTTAAAATAGAAAAGCTGTTAAGAGCTTCTCTAAAGTGAACTGTGGAGCAATTAGAATGACAGAAAGATATGAGTGATTTGGGTTAGCATGGCTTTTAGCCACAAAAAAGCAGCCAAACGCATCTGCTTCAATAAAATCTAGAGCAAAACCTTTGTAATCAGTCTGAAAACACCCAAGGCTTGTTTTCCTTTCTGGGGAAAAGTAGAAAACAATTTAGCAGCTGGCTACTTTATCACTTGAACAGTACTTAATCTTTCAGTTTTTGAGTTACATTAAAATACTTGTATAAAGCTTGACTTCTTTCCTTCATGACAGATGCCCCTGGACACAGTGGGGTAGCAGGTGAAGCTCATGGTGATGATGCTCACTCTGCAGGGTTTCTGTGTAAGCCCCCAGCCCCTCCTTTCTTCTCCAGTAGACCTCTAGGACCCAAGCAGCTCAGAGTGGACTGTACAAGAGGCTGCCAGCAATCACATAATTCCAGCAGGAACGTGAAGGCCCTAGGCAGGCCATACCATGGTGATTAAGAGTCAGAAGATAATAAATGACTTTCCATTCCCAGTCAGGAGGACAGAAGGCTGGTCAAGACTTCTGGGGACTTTGGGAAGTATATATAGTAGGTCATGGATATACTTAACCCAGGAAGGGGGTATTTAAAAAATTGTGCTCACAACTAGACTTGGAATCTCAAAGTAGCAGTAGCCAGAGATGACTTGAACTAATATTAGGGGAAGGCAAAGGTGAGTGAGGGGATCTATGGCTTGGGGTTCTGTAGAGATACAGAACCAATAGAATACACACACATACACACACATACACATACATATACATAGAGAAAGATTATTTTAAGGAACTGTCTTATGCAACTGTGAGGCTAGCAAGCCTGAAATTTGTAGGGCAGGCTGACAGGTTGTAGACTCAGGGTGTGTTGATGTTTCAGTTTTGAGTTTAAAATCTACAGGGCAGCAGGCTGGAAACTAAAGTAGGGTTTTTATGTTACAGTCTTGAGGAAGAATTCCTTCTTCTTCAAGAAAACTCAGTGTTTGCTCTTAAATCCTTCAGCTGATTGGATGAGGCCCACCCACATTATGGGATGGAGGATAACCTTCTTTATTCAAAGTCTACTGATTATAAATGTTAATCTCACATCTAAAACATAATTTCACAGCAATATCTAGACTAGCATTTGATCAAACAACTGTACACCATAGCCTAGTAAAGCTGACATGTAAAATTAACCACCTTAAGGACAAAAAGAGGTACAGTGAAACTTCAAATCAGGAGATAGAGCTAGAGCAGGGGCCTGAGAAGAGACGTAGACAAACTCAGAGTCTGTGACGGGAGGGGAATAGGATGTGTTGGGTTAGTCTGTGCCAGGGAACCATAATATACAGGTTGTACTGATGGTGAACTTGGTTCTGGGCTGCCTCTTGTGACTCAGTTTTACCTACTGAATAATGGTGCAGATGATGCAGATCAGAATTCCTGAGGGTTTCCACTGTAGGCCTTGCTCAAGTGAGCAGAGGCTAAAATTTTGCTTCCCTAGTTTCTCCAGCAAAATGTATCTATCCCTCATTTTATTAGGGTGCTTTCTTAGTGGATGGCATAGCCAAGTTTTAGTATTCTAAAAGCTTAAGATAGTAAATTCCAACATTTTGTCAAAAAAGTAAAAATAAATTATAAGCTTCTTTGTTTGAAGGCAGTTGGGAGAACTCATGCCTAGGTCCAGGTACTTTTGTAGTACTTTTACTTGCTTGTAAAGTATCTTCTGCACAACACTTTGAAGTGTCCTCATAGTCCTTCCCTCCAGTGACACATTGTCTTGTGTGCTGTACTAGCTACTAATGTATGTTTTTCTTTCTTTCTTTTTCTTTCTTTCTTTCTTTCTTTCTTTCTTTCTTTCTTTCTTTCTTTCTTTCTTTCTTTCTTTCTTTCTTTCTTTCTTTCTTTCTTTCTTTCTTTCCTTCCTTCCTTCCTTCCTTCCTTCCTTCCTTCCTTCCTTCCTTCCTTCCTTCCTTCCTTCCTTCTTTCTTTCTTTCTTTCTTTCTTTCTTTCTTTCATATAATTTATTGTCAAATTGGTTTCCATACACACCCAGTGCTCATCCCAACAGGTGCCCTCCTCAGTGCCCATCACCTGCTTTCCCCTCTCCCCCACCCCCCATCGACCCTTAGTTTGTTCTCAGTATTTGAGTCTCTTATCGTTTGCCTCCTTCCCTCTCTGTAACTTTTCCCCCCTTCCTCTCCACCATGGTTTTCTGTTAAGTTTCTCAGGATCCACATATGAGTGAAAACATATGGTATCTGTCTTTCTCTACATGACTTATTTCACTTAGAATAACACTCTCCAGTCCATCCACATTGATGCAAATGGTCAGATTTCATTCTTTCTCATTGCCAAGCAGTATTCCATTGTGTATATAAACCACAATTTCTTTATCCATTCATCAGTTGATGGACATTTAGGCTCTTTCCATAATTTGGCTATTGTTGAAAGTGCTGCTATAAACATTGGGGTACAAGTGCCCCTATGCGTCAGCACTCCTGTATCCCTTGGGTCAATTCCTAGCAGTGCTATTGCTGGGTCATAGGGTAGATCTATTTTTAATTTTTTGAGGAACCTCCACACTGTTTTCCAGAGCAGCTGCACTTGTTTGCATTCCCACCAACAGTGCAAGAGGGTTCCCGTTTCTCCACATCCTCTCCAGCATCTATAGTCTCCTGATTTGTTTATTTTAGCCACTCTGACTGACATGAGGTAGTATCTCAGTGTGGTTTTGATTTGTATTTCCCCTGATGAGGAGCAATGTTGAGCATCGTTTCATGTGCCTGTTGGCCATCTTGGTGTCTTCTTTAGAGAAGTGTCTATTCATGTTTTCTGCCCATTTCTTCACTGGATTATTTATTTCTCAGGTGTGGAGTTTGGTGAGTTCTTTATAGATTTTGGATACTAGCCCTTTGTCTGATATGTCATTTGCAAATATCTTTTCCCATTCCGTTGGTTGTCTTTTAGTTTTGTTGATTATTTCCTTTGGAGTGCAGAAGCTTTTTATCTGGATGAGGTCCCAATAGTTCATTTTTGCTTTAAATTTCCTTGCCTTTGGAGGTGTGTTGAGTAAGAAATTGCTACGGCTGAGGTCAAAGAGTTTTTTTTCCTGCTTTCTCCTCTAGGGTTTTGATGGTTTCCTGTCTCACATTCAGATCCTTCATCCATTTTGAGTTTATTTTTGTGTATGGTGTGAGAAAGTGGTATAGTTTCAACCTTCTGCATGTTGCTGTCCAGTTCTCCCAGCACCATTTGTTAAGGAGACTGTCTTTTTTCCATTGGATGTTCTTTCCTGCTTTGTCAAAGATTAGTTGGCCATACGTTTGTGGGTCTAGTTCTGGGGTTTCTATTCTATTCCACTGGTCTATGTGTCTGTTTTTGTGCCAATACTATGCTGTCTTGATGATTACAGCTTTATAGTAGAGGCTAAAGTCTGGGATTGTGATGCCTCCTGCTTTGGTCTTCTTCTTCAATATTACTTTGACTATTTGGGGTCTTTTATGGTTCCATACAAATTTTAGGATTGTTTGTTCTAGCTTCGAGAAGAATGCTGGTGCAATTTTGATTGGGATTTCATTGAATGTGTAGATTGCTTTGGGTAGTATCGACATTTTAACAGTATTTATTCTTCCAATCCATGAGCATGGAATGTTTTTCCATTTCTTTTTGTCTTCTTCAGTTTCCTTCATAAGCTTTCTATAGTTTGTCAGCATACAGAGCTTTTACACCTCTGTTAGGTTTATTCCTAGGTATTTTATGATTCTTGGTGCAATTGTAAGTGGGATTGATATCTTGATTTCTCTTTCTGTTGCTTCATTATTGATGTATGGAAATGCAGCTGATTTCTGCATTGATTTTGTATCCTTTGAATTTGCTGAATTCATGTACCAGTTCTAGCAGCTTGTTTGGCAGTCTTTTGGGTTTTCCATGTAGAGTATTATGTTATCTGTGAAAAGTGAAAGTGTGACTTCTTCTTTGCCAATTTGGGTGCTTTTTATTTCATTTTGTTGTCTGATTGCTGAGGCTAGGACTTCCAACACTATGTTAACAGTGGTGAGAGTCGACATCCCTGTCGTGATTCTGATCTCAGGGGGAAAGCTCCAGTGTTTCGCCATTGAAGATGTTATATGGGCTTTTCATATATGGCTTTCATTATGTTAAGGTATATTCCTTCTATCCAGACTTTCTTGAGGGTTTTTATTAAGAAACGATGCTGTATTTGGTCAAATACTTTTTCTGCATCTATTGACAGGATCACATAGTTCTTATCCTTTCTTTTATTGATTTGATGTATCATGTTGATTGATTTGTGAATATTGAATGAGCCCTGCAGCCCAGGAATGAATCCCATTTGATCATGGTGAATAATTATTTTAATATAATGTTGAATTTGGGGGCGCCTGGGTTGTTCAGTTGGTTGAGCATCTGATTTCGGCTCCGGTCATGATCTCGCAGTCTGTGAGTTCGAGCCCTGTGTTGGGCTCTGTACTGACAGCTCAGAGCCTGGAGCCTGCTTTGGATTCTGTGCCTCCCTCTCTCTCTGCCCCTCCCCTGCTCATGCTCTGTCTCTCTCTTTGTCAAAAATAAATAAACATTAAAAAAATATAATGTTGAATTTAATTTGCTAGTATCTTCTTGAGGATTTTTGCAATCATGTTCATCAGGGATATTAGCCTGTAATTCTTTTTAGTGAGTCTCTGTCTGGTTTGGGAATCGAGGTAATGCTGGCTTCATAGAATGAGTCCAGAAGCTTTCCTTCCATATCTATTTTTTGTAACAGCTTGAGAAGAATAGTATTAACTCTACTTCAAATGTCTGGTGGAATTCCCCTGAGAAGCCATCTGGACCAGGACTCTTGTTTGTTGGACAAGATGGATGTTTGATAACTGATTCAATTTCTTTGCTGGTTATGGGTCTGTTAAAATTTTCTGTTTCTTCCCATTTGAGTTTTGGTAGTTTCAGTAGTGTCTGGGAATTTGTCCATTTCTCCAGGTTGTCCAGTTTGTTGGCATATAATTATTCATATTATTCTTTATTACTATAATGCATTATTTGTATTTCTGTGGTATTGGTTGTGATCTGTCCTCTTTCATTTGTGATTTTATCTGTTTGGGTCCTCTTTTCTTTTTGAGAAGTCTGGCTAGGGTTTATCAATTTTTTTTTTTATTCTTTCAAAAAACCAGCTCTTAGATTCATTGATCTGTTCTACTCTTTTTTGTGTTTTGTTTTTTGTCTCCTTTTTTTTTATTCTATATTGTTTATTTCTGCTCTCATCTTTATTATTTCTCTTCTGCTGGCAATGGGGTTTCTTTGCTGTTCTGCTTCTAGTTCCTTTAGGTGTGAGGTTAGGTTTTATATTTGTGATTTTTCTTGTTTCTTGAGATAGGCCTGGATTGTAGTGAGGTTTCATTTTATGACTGCCATTGCTGCATCCCAAAGGGTTTGGACTGTTGTGTTTTCATTTTCATTTGCTTCCACATATTTTTAAATTTCTTCTTTAATCACCTGGTTGACCCATTCATTCTTTAGTGGGTTGTTCTTTAACTTCCATGCATTTGGAGGTTTTTTTCCTTGTGGTTGATTTCAAGTTTCATAGTGTTGTTATCTGGAAATATGCATGGTATGATCTCAATGCTTTTATATTTATTAAGGGCTGTTTTGTGACCCAGTATGTGATCTGTCTTGCAGAATGTTACATTTGCACTTGAGAAGAATGTGTATCCTGCTGTTTTTGAATGAAAAGTTCTGTCAAAAACTGTATTTGTTAAGTATCTGTCAAGTCCATCTGGTCCAGTGTATCATTCAAGACCATTGTTCCTTTCTTGATTTTCTGCCTAGATGATCTGTTCATTGTTGTAAGTGGAGTATTAAAGCACTGTGCATTACCATATTCTTATCAATAATATTGCTTACGTTTGTGATTAATTGATTTATATATTTGGGTGTTTTCAAGTTGGGGGCACAAACATTTACAATTGTTAGCTCTTATTAATGGAAATACCCTGTAATTATGATATAATGCCCTTCTTCATCTCTTGTTACAGTCTTTAGTTTAAAATCTAGTTTGTCTGATATAAGTATTGCTACTCCAGCTTTCTTTTGACTTCCAGTAGCATGATAGATGGTTCTCCATCCCCTCACTTTCAATCTGCAGGTATCCTCAGGTCTAAAATGAGTCTCTTGTAGACAGCATCTAAATGGATCTGTTTTTTTAATCCTTTCTGATACCCTATGTCTTTTGTTGGAGCACCTATTCCATTTACATTCAGAGTTATTATTGAAATATATGAATTTAGTGTCATTGTGTTATCTGTAGGTTTCATGCTTATGGTGATATCTCGGATCTTTTGTAGTCTTTTCAGAGTTCCACTCACAGAGTCCCTGTTAGGATCTCTTTTAGGGCTGGTTTAGTGGTTGTGAACTCTTTCAGTTTTTTGTTTTTTGTCTTTGTTTGGGAAAGTCTTTATCTTTCCTTCTATTCTGAATGACAACCTTGATGAATAAAGGATCTTTGACTGCATATTTTTCCTATTCATCACATTGAATATTTCCTGCCACTCCCTTCTGGCCTGCCAAATTTCAGTGGACAGGTCTGCTACTACCCTTATGTGTCTACCCTTGTAGGTTAAGGCTTGTTTGTCCCTAGTTGCTTTCAAAATTCTCTCTTTATCTTTGTATTTTTTCATTTTCACTATGATATGTGTGGTGAAAACCTATTCTTGTTGAATCTGAAGGGAGTTCTCTGTGCCTCCTGGATTTGGATGTCTGCTTCCTTCCCCAGATTAGGGAAGCTCTCAGCTATAATTTATTCAAGTAGATCTTCTGCCCCTTTCTTTCTCTCTTCTTCTTCTGGAACACTTATGATACAGATATTATTATGTTTCATTGAATCACTTAGTTCTCTAATTCTCCTCTCATGCTCTAGTATTTTCTTGTCTCTCTTTTTCTTGGCTTCATCATTTTCCATAATTTTATCTTCTATTTCACTTGTTCTCCCCTCTGCTTCCTCTATCCTTGCTGTTACTGCAACTAGTTTATTTTACATCTCATTTACAACATTTCTTAATTATTTGTGACTATTTCTTAGTTCCTTGATCTCTGCAACAGCAGATTCTCTGCTGTCTTCTGTGTTTTTTCAAGCCCAGCTATTAATCTTATGACTATTATTCTAAATTCTTGATCAGATATATTGTTTATATCTATTTTAAGCAATTCTCTAATTGTCATTTCTTCCTGGAATTTCTTTTGAGGAGAATTCTTCTGTTTCATCATTTTGGCTAGTTTTCTGTCTAAATGGTTGTTGGTTTGTTTAAGCAGACATGTTTAATCTATTCTTTTTACACCTCTTACGTATCTCCTTTTTTATTTCTCTCTCTCTCTCTCTCTCTCTCTCTGGATTAAGCCATATAGTTTCTCTGATTCTCTGCCCGGTCAATTTTTTTCCCTTTATTTTTCCCCTCCCCTGTCATTTCTCTCTTTGTATGGGATAAAGCTGCTTCTACCACCCACCTGCCTTTTTAAATCTTTTCCAGGGTTACTTCAATGAACAAATCAAAGCACACCTGGTAGAAAGTCCAAACCATCACTACAAGTAGGCAGATAAAGCAACCAGAGTCACAACAACAGAGAGTCACAACAATGCAAAACACTCCAAAAACACCTCCTTAAGGGCCAGGCCCTGAACAGTGTATGACCCCTTTTTAATGTAGTAGTGCTCACAGGTGCAAGACACATAACAAGCTATCTAGCTCCTTTCAAACTAATTGCCTGTATTAAACTTTCTGTGTTTGAAATAACTAACTTTGCTACCTTTTTAACCTGGACTCTGAACCATTATGTACTCACTTTCCCATAGTCGAAGTAGCTCAAAGATTCTAAGATTATTGTCTTTAGATAATAATTATTGTCCACCCTAAGGTATATTGCTATTCTGGAAGTCCAGAAAGAGAGAAAGTTTAGGGATTAATGAAGCTTTTTAAAAATTCTCTTTTGAATCTCAAGATAGACAATAATTTTGAGCTTTAAGGTCTTGAATTTTGGTTTCTCAAAAGCAGAGCTTTCATGTCATCAGGTTTTTTTTTTGTCATAACCAGTATTATTTTCTCTTTCTCCAAGACTATATAATATTCTGAGAGGTGGAGAAGAGACATAAATTGTTGGAAACTTAAGATATGTGGCAGTTATTAATGGTTTCTGAAAAGGGGCCCTGTTTCTTGTCTCTTCCCTTTCATATGAGCAATGGAGCCATCAATATATATGGGAATATGAGCACAGAGAGAGGTTTAGCTGCTTCTGGACTGAAAAGCACTGCACTGGAGTTCTGTCTGCACCTGGTGTGGTGACAGCTGAGTAGACAACCAATGTGGATGGTAAATACAGAGGGTCTCAGTATGAGGAACTGAGGGGTCCCAAGAGCACTGCATCAGGTTTTCTGCTACTCTAGGCTGAGAAAGAGATTGGGCCAAACTACAGTGGTCTAGAGTTGTGATGAGTGATGCTTTTGGTGGAAATAGAGTGGAAGATGTAATCAGAGTCAGCCTAAGAGTATGTTTGTGTAGATGCCATTGTACAGAAGAAATGACTGTATCCATGGGCCACAGGGTACTAATATGGAAAGCAAATCCAGTCTGCACAGATAATCCTGCCTGAACAGTGAACCAGTTCCTAGGTCAGGGATTTCATCATGTATAGAGGATCCAGCCTGGACAGAGTGTCCAGCATGAACAAATGCCCCATCCTCATTCCATGACACTAGATAGTTTCTGTCTCAGAACTTACAAGTTACTAAGTGGGGGAGGAAAATGGTGATGAGGACCCTGTATTGACCTTTTAACTAAATTTTATTGAATTTTAACTGGAATGCCTAACTCTAGCAGAGATGACTAAGATTATATTATCTTTCATCAGATGGAATGGGGCTTGAAGGAAATTATGTTATTACCAAGGAATATACAAATATTGCTTTTTGTATGTCTGAACACATGAACATCTATCCCACTACATGTTTAGAGTGTTGCTTATTTACAAGGAAGTGCTAGTATAAGACATTTTTAGGCGGAATGGATTTGTCTAAAAGGAGCAGAAATTATACTTTGTTGCTTGCAGTACAAAACAGAACAAAGAAATCATGAAGTTTCTGAGTTTGTTCCTTAATGAAAAAGAAAAATAAAAGAAACAACTGAAGGCATCCAATATAATGTAGGAGACCAAAACACAAAACCAAAGCTAATTTTGAGTTATTTTTAAAATTCATCAGTGTTTAAGAATTTTTTTCTGAAGAAGAAAATGTTTTAGTCTACCTGGTTAACATAACTATGCTATATTTTCGAGTTCCCATGTCATCTTAAAAGTTAGACAGTATGAAGTTAGATTCTAAAGAAACATTTCTCAAAGGAAATTGATTGTAACACTGTGTGAAGACAGGATTTCTAGTCAAAAGCAATAGATTTGGTCCAATGTTAAAATCAATGAGTGAGATTTTGCTTTATGTTAGGCATTGTACGGGACATTTTGAGGTGGAAGGCCCTGCTGTTGAGTTGCCCCTCAGCTTAGCAAATTTTGGCTGATTTGGGAATGAGGAATAGTGATTGGGGGAAAAAACTATACTCATTGTGAGCCAGCTTTGGATGAAAAAAAAAAAAAAGAAACAAGTCTTACTGAATTATACTATATGGAAGCTTTTAAACAAATTATCTTTAATTTAAAAGGAAGAATTCAAGTACCTATGGATAAATAGGAGTATTTTAAATTGTAATGACTCACTGTGCCTGGGTGGCTCAGTCAGTTAAACTTCTGGCTTTGGCTCAGGTAATAATCTCATGGTTCTTGAGTTTGAACCCTGCATTGGGCTCTCTGCTGTCAGCACAGAGCCCACATAGGATGCTCGGTCCCCCTTTGTCTTCCTCTCCCCTGCTTGTACTCTCTCTCTGTCTCAAGAATAAACATTAATTTTTTATTTTAAATTATAATGACTTAGAAATGGAAATGTTGAGAGGCATTAAGATTAAAATAGCTATCTTTAGGTATTAATATTTTAGAATCTAACAGTTTGGCCTATTCCTACTAATCAACATTAGTCTCAGTGCTGGTGCTTGTGTGTTTGTGAAAAACTATGAATTTTGATTAGTTCACATTTGATTGATACAATAATTGCACTCTACCACCCATTTACAAATAGCAATACTACAATTGAAATTCATTTTAGAAATGAACATCTCCTAAAAATTCAATTCAATTTAACAATCATTTACTTGGCATCTATTATATAGAACTGAGGTACCAAGTGAGATGCTTTGATGTATGTTATAATGAGTAAAGTGTGGCCTCAATTTTTAAAGATGAGAGCAGGGACTTTTTCTATTTTCTTAATCACTATATATCCAGTGTTTGGTATAGTTCTTAATACATAATTGACATTCAGATATTGCTGTGTTTAGTATTAGTTATGATGTGAAGTTTTACATGTAAAGTGCTTTAAACAGAAGGTGGAATTAGATCATAGAAATGTGGGGCAGCAAAACAGATATCTTACCTTGCTTTTGTCTAAGCACACTGAAGCCCAAAAATAAAGTGTGTGCACTCACATGTGCATGCACACACACAAACACTGTTTTTCCTCTAGTCTGCAAGATAGACAAAACTTTGAGCCCCTTTCCTATAAGTTGATGACTCCCTAACTAAATGCTGATATTAACATATATGTAAGATCCTTGTGGATACAGTAATTATGTGGGGTAACTTATTTCCTGTCACTGAGAATTATAAACAGACTAATTGAAATGTTGAGGTTATTTTCTTTAAATATTTGCTATACCTTTTATTGGGACCTCAATTATTCTGAGATATGAAATTGCAAGTGAAATTAATGCTGACCTTTATTTCTGAGTTGTCTTTGCATAGTTACTTGTATCTACCATGTATCTATCCTGGATCCATGAAACAGTTACAGGTCCCAGTAAGATCACCCAACTCTGGGAGTCATTTACATTATGTTGTCTGAAATATGCATCTCATGGGCTCCAAGAACTCAGACTTGACTTTTTTCAGCTCTCAGGGTGAATCTTACCATCTGGTAATAAAGATTTTACATTTACTTACTCTGATTATAGATTAAATCTTATTATGTTTTTTAAAGAAGCTCTTCCATTGCCTTTATTAGTGAAGGAAACATTGGAATATGTTGTTTTTGTTTTTTGATCTTACTATCAAAGATGGGTAAATTCTTTTAGGTGTATAACATGATTCAGCAATTTTATACATTATTCAGTGCTCATCATGGTAAGTGTGTTCTTAATCCCCTTCACCTATTTCATCCATCCCTCCCACTTCCCCTCTAGTAACCTACCAATTTGTTCTCTAGTAACCCACCAATTTGTTAAGTCTGTTGTTTTGTTTGTCTCTTTTTTTCTTTGTTCATTTGTTGTGTTTCTTCAATTCTACATATGAGTGAAATCATATGGTATTTATCTTTCTCTGACTGATCTCACTTAGCATTATACTCTCTAGGTCCATCTGTGTTGTTGCAAATGGAAAAATTTCATTCTTGTTTTGGCTGAGTAATATTCTGTTACACACACACACACACACACACACGCACACACACATCTTCTCTATCCATTCATCTATAGAGGGACACTGTGTCTTAATTATACTTAAAAAAAAGATAGGGCAAGTCTTCTTGGGTAGGAGATAACAGGAAATCTAGGTGAATCCTTATGCCTGTTATTTTCAGGCATTTGGGACACCCAATTCTGTCACAGGGTCATTAGACTTTGGTTTAGTGAGATCAGTGGTCTTTCTCAACTGTGGGGTTAACAAGGTAGTCAGATCATTTCCTATGCCATTGAATATTTGCCTTTCTGACTGCTGATAAAATCATCTTTGCTATTTGTCTTGGTCTCAAGAGAAAAAAGTGTACCCACCTCACAATCATACAAAGTGATGAAGAAGCATCTCTGGGTCAAGGAATGTCAAAACCAGTGTAGCTTTAAGATCTCTTGTGTCTCCCTGATTCTCATCTTCTGATGCTGTTACTACTGACCCTTGAGTTTTTAATGAGTGGCAGGTGTGTTCACTTTCAGAGCTCGAGTGTTAAAGTCTGATGGCCATTGATCTCGCTGTCTTCCCTGGTTAAATGTCTTTATTATTTTAAAATTAGAAACTAAAAGAACCTGTTGCTATAAATCATGACTTCTTTGTGAAGTGACTCCTTTCTTTTTGAAAACAGAGTCCCACATTTCTAGACAATCTGGATGCCAGAAATTATAAGGTGAGAGCCTAGAGGACCTGGTTGGACTTCTGCCTCCAGTTTAGAGACTGAAAGCCAAGGTTTGTTTTAGAGAGTCTTTGAAAAGTATGTGGAAGTATCTAAAGGTCTGTGCCAATTTCAAAGGTAAACTAGAGTAATGGAATCTCACAAATCTATACTTGCTCTTGATGTCAGCTAAAATTGTAAAATTGAGGCTGCCACGTATCTGTGTGTCTGTGAGAGAGAAAGTAAGTGCCTTTCCCCTTCATACAAAGAAGTTAGTCTTTGTAATAAGTGTCTGTTAGTAACTAGCCCTTTTGCATCTGTGTGTTAGCAATTCTGGGGAAACCTTTTGGAAATTAATCAGTTGAAGGGATTTATTATTTGTGCACAAATGTCTAATGTTTCATTCAAATAACAGGACCATCTAATTCAAATCAAAGGTGCAGGGGCAGAAATCAAATATTTCTGAAGGTGGTGAGAAGAGGATCTAAAAAGAAGATGATTGGTTGAAAGTGTCTAAAAGAGACAGGATCCCAGATCCCTATCCCCTGAAGTCAGGTGAAGGCCTTCCCACACTTGACTCCACGAAATTGGAGGATTCTGTTTGGAGATACTGAATTCTAGGGATGCTTTGGCACAGATGAAGGTTGGGTGACAAGCCTTGATGAAATTCTTTGGTAAAAACAGGAGGTGATGTATATAAAGAATTACATTAGACTATTCAAACTGATTTGCATGGCTTAGAAAAGAGAAAACTAATTTGTTAGTCCTTTCCTGGTTTGAATAATGAGTCTAAATGTGTGTTGGAAAGAAACCAGGTGGAGTATGAATGATCCTTTTTGGGTTCCAGGTTTTTTTCCAACAGACAAACTTATGGGGTTTTGAATTTAAATCATATTCTCTTTTTGCTTTCACAAAAAGAGACATGTTATGAAAATACAAAGCTATAGAATACAACATATTTTCTCTGTTCTCTCTGATTGGAATGACGTTTATTTAGATGTTAGACCCCTTCTATTGATCTACCAATTTTCTTAGGTTTTTTTTTTTTTCTTTTTCTTGTTCTAGTCTCTGGAAGACTTTCTCAACTTTATTTTCCAATGCTTCTTTTGAATTAATTTCTGCCATTGTATTTTTAATTTCCAAGAGTTCTTTTGTGTTCTTTGGTAATGCTCTGTTTTTTTTTTCAGCCCTTTCTTTTATTTCATGGATGAAATATCTTCTCTTATCTTCTGATGAGAATTAATTATATTTTGAAGGTTTCTTAGCTACCTGCTTTGTTCCTTGGAGTTTTTCTTTTTTTCTTTAAAAAATTATTCCTATATGTTCATTTTTACTTCTGTCTTTAATGACACAGGATAATTCTTTAAGGTAGAAGCAGTAAAAAAGAGATTGGAGACTGTGTATTTTTGGGTGGAGGAGGTTAACCAGGGAGCTTACTCTAGGATATTCTGTCTAGACTGTTTTGTTGGGTGACCACCAACTCTTAGCATCTTCATTAGATCTTTTCTCTAGCATTGATCCGTTTCTCCAGAGAGAAAGCCACTAGTCTTCTGTGGAAAGAGCCCAAGCCTGCTTGCCAGGCCCTGCCAGCTGAGTAGGGACTAGGAGTTGATATTGTTTTAGTTAATCTCTTGTTTTTATCAAGGCATATCATGCACCGCCCCCCCCCACCCCCCTTCATATGTACCCAAGTCCAGAATCTCCTGAATTCAGTTTCCCAGATAATAATTCTCTAGTCTTCTGGCAGTGTGTGGGAGGAGTCTTCATCTGTCTGCAGTTGGTGGGAAAGGGATTCTGGGGTCCTAGCTTCCTCTTCTATGTACTTTCAATCCTATTTTCAGACCCATTGCTCTGCTGCTTTTGGAGGTATCTGATGCCTTCATCTCTGAGGTGTTATACCAGACTTTGGCAAACTGGTCTGCTTGCTGGTTCACAAGCAGACCTTCTCCCCCAGTCCCTGCCTGTTTATCATGAAGTTTAACTGGAGCACAGCCATTCTTATAGACATGTATTGCCTATGGCTGCTTTTCCTTTACAAAGAAGATTTGAGTAGTTGTCACAGAGACCCTATGACTTGCAAAGCTTATATCTGGTCCTTTACATAAAAAAATTTGCTAACTCCTGAATTATACTACAATGTAGATCAATCTGCTTCTGGACTTTTCTTGTTGACTTGGGTTTCAGTGCTTTCTGATTTGCTAAATTATTATTTCATCTGTTTTCTAGGTTTCAAAATTTTATTATTGCTTTATGTTCCGCTATACTGTTTGTCTTTGTTGGTTTATAACTTTTATCTCCCTTAGAGACCTTTTAGCAGAGTTTTAGGAGTGGCATAGAGATAAACCTTTGAATTCCATCTCCCATATTCAGTTAGAAGTTTGAGGTAGAAATTAGCAACCTCATTAGAAAAGAAAGCCAAATTTGCAAGAAGTTAGTTGCTCAAGATCACAGGACTGGGAAGCAAGCCAGTATCTCTTAGACCCCTCAGAAGGTAATTGCACTGGGGTAGCTATACTGTTTTTTTTTTTCTGCTGCAGCTGTAGGGCTTTTCCTGGAATTTAGGATGTATTGGATAAATTTTTATTTTATTTTTATTATTTATTTATTTATTTATTTATTTAATTTTTTAAAGTTTTATTTAAATTCTAAGTCAATGTATGGAATAATACTGGTTTCAGGAGTAGAATTTAGTGATTCATCACTTATAACACCCAGTGCTCATTGTAACAAGTGCCCTCCTTAATACTCATCACCGTTTAACCCATCCCCCACTCACCTCTATTTCACCAACCCTCAGTTTGTTCTCTGTAGTTAAGAGTCTCTTATGGTTTGCTTCCCTCTCTTTTACCCCCCCTCTATATCATCTGTTTTGTTTCTTAAACTTCAAATAAGGGTGGAATCATATGGTATTATTTTGCTTAGCATAATATACTCTAGCTCCATCCATGTCATTGCAAATGGTAAGATTTCCTTCTTTTTCAGGGCTGAGTAATATTCCATTGTATATACATACTACATCTTCTTTACCATTCATCAGTGAGTAGACATTTGGGCTCTTTCCCTAGTTTGGCTATTGTTGATAGTGCTGCTATAAACATCAGTGTGCATGTGCCCCTTCAAATCAGTATTTTTATATCCTTTGGGTAAATACCTAGTAGTGCAATTGCTGGATTGCAGGGTAGTTCTATTTTTAACTTTTTGGGGGAATTCTGTACTGTTTTCCAGAGTGGCTGCACCAGTTTGCATTCCCACCATCAGTATAAGACATTTACCCTTGTCTACATCCTTGTTAATATCTGTTGTTTCTTGTGTTATTAATTTTAGCCATTCTGCCAGGTCTGAGGTAGTATCTCATCGTGGTTTTGATTTGTATTTCCCTGACGATGAGTGATATTGAACATCTTTTCATGTGCCTGTTAGCCATCTGGATGTTTTCTTTGGAAAGGCATTCATGTCTTCTGCCCATTTCTTCACTGGATTATTTGCATTTGGGGTGTAGAGTTTTATAAGTTCTTTATATATTTTGGATACTAACCCTTTTCTGATGTCATTTACAAATATTTTCTCCCATTCCAAAGGCTGTGTTTTAGTTTCATTGTTTCCTTTGCTGTGCAGAAGCTTTTTATTTTGATGTTGTCCCAATAGCTTAGTTTTAGTCTTTTGTTTCCCTTCCCTTTAGTTTTTTGTTTCCTTCTAAAAAGATGTTGTTATGGCCAATATCAAGAGGTTACTCCCTGTGCAGTTTTCCTTCCCAACAATAGTGTAAGAAGGTTTCTTTTTCTCTACATCTTCCCCAACACCTGTTGTTTCTTGTGTTGTTGATTTTAGCCATTCTGACAGGTGTGAGGTGATATCTCATTGTAGTTTTGATTTGTATTTCCCTGATGGTGAGTGATGTTAAGCATCTTTTCATGTATCTGTTGGCTCTCTGTATGTCTTCTTTAGAAAAATGTCTATTCATGTTTTCTGCCCATTTATTAAAATGTTTATTTATTTTTGAGAGAGAGAGAGAGAGACAGAGTGCGAGCAGGGGAGGGCAGAGAGAGAGGGAGATACAGAATCTGAAGCAGGCTCCAGGCTCCGAGCTGTCAGCACAGAGCCCGATGCAGCATTGAACTCACAAGCTGTGCGATCATGACCTGAGCTGAAGTCGGACGCTCAGCCGACTGAGCCACCCAGGCACCCTCTGCCCATTTTTTAAAAAAGTTTATTTATTTATTTTTGAGAGAGAGAGAGATTGGGGAAAAGAGACAACAAGCAGGGGAGGGACAGAGAGGTGGGAGGGAGAGAGAGAATCTCAAGCAGTCTCTGCACTGTCAGCATGGAGCCCAATGTGGGGCTAAAACCCATGAACTGTGAGGTCATGATCTGAGCCGAAGTTGGACACTTAATCAACTGAGCCACTCAGGCACCCTTTCTGCCCATTTTTATATTGGATTATTTGTATATTCTGTATAGAGTTTTATAAGTTCTTTATATATCTTGGATACTAACCCTTTAGCTGATATGTCATTTGCAAGTATCTTCTCCCATTCCATAGACTGCCTTTTAGTTTTGTTGATTGTTTCATTTGCTGTGTAGGAGCCTTTTATCTTATGAAGTCCCAATAGTTCATTTTTGCTTTTGTTTCCCTTGCCTCAGGAGACATATCTAGTAAGAAGTTGTTACTGCCAAGGTCAAAGAGGTTGCTGCCTGTTTTCTCTACTAGGATTTTGATGGTTTCCTGTTTTACATTTAGGTCTTTCATCCTAAATGTTTATTTTAGTTGTTGTTAAGTCCACTTTTGTAACCATTATGTTTCTCCATTGTCTCCAAGTAATGTTGATCTTCTTAGGGATACTTGTTTCAGTCTTGGAACCGTTCACATTATGGATTTGGATTCATGGAAGTCTGGGTTTTTCACTAACATATAGTATCAGAGCAGAGACTATAACTCTTTGATTTTTACTGTTTTCCAATTTTGTTCGTACCCAAGTCATTGTGTCATATGAGACATGATGCCTGAAAGCTCATTGAAAATTATAAAGTATGAGCTGTAAGGTTCTATTTTCATAATGTATTATATTAAGTATCATCAATTTTGTAATATAAAATTAATATCAAATAATATGTGCTCCTTCTTCAAGCACTTTCTTGACCTGATTTTAGGATATCAGATTCTTGGTCTACTTCTACATCATTGTCTATTTTTTCTAAATCTTCTTAGCAGGCTTTTCCTCTTCATTACAATCTCTTGGTTGTGAGAAAAAAAGCATTGTAACTTTATAGTAGAGAAATCAGATCACACCTTTACTGGGCGATTAAAATTAACATTGCCAGTGAAGGACAGATGGGCATTGATTTCCCTTAGATGTAGTAACTTGTAAAGGACCAACATCACTTAGGTAATATTCTGCCTACGATCCATTCCTGAACCAAACAACTAAGGAACCATCAGACAAATCCAAAATGAGTAATGTTTTATTTGAGCCATGACAACTAATGAAATACCTGATTCTAGACAGGGTTCTGTACTGGAGGGGGAAAAGGCTATAAAGGACATTGTTAGGTCAATAGATAAAATTGGATTGTGGATCGGAGGTTAGATAAAATTATTCTATTAATGTTAAATTTACTGAAGTCAATTATATAAGAGAATATTCCCATTCTTAGGAAATACACATTGAAGTGTGTAGGGGCAAAGAGCCATAATGCCTGAGACTTTCAAATAGTTCAAAAAAATTGTACACACACACACACGCACACAGACCCCACAAAAGTGATAAAGCAAAAGGGATAAAATGTTAACAATAGGAAAATCTGAATGAAGGCATGTAAATCTTTGTACTATTATTTTTTTTGCTTTTTTGTAAGTTCAAAATTATTTTCAAATAAAAACTTAAAAAAGTAATCTTTTATATCTTGTCCTATTGTCCTATAAATTCTTTTATACTCTTACCTTCTATCTGATGCTCATTCTCTCTCTCTCTCTCTCTCTCTCTCTCTCTCTCTCTCTCTCTCTCTCTCTGTCTCTCCCTGGGACTTGGAATACACCCAACTTGTTCTAGACTTAGGGATTTTACATCTGCCTTTCCCTCTGCCTGGAATGCTCTTGCTGAGTTTTTTCAGGCCTGGTGCCCTCACATCACTGAGATTCAGGTCTCTGTCCTAATGCTATCCCCTCAGAGAGAGGCCTTCCCAGAAATGCTGTGCATTCCTTCTTTACACTTATGATTATCTGAAATTGTTCACTTTTTTTTATTGTGTATTTTCTCAAGTGAATGCCCTTCCACCAGGACAGGGACTTTGTTTTGTCTACTGCTAGATCCTTGATGCCTAGAACAGCCACTCAATAAATATTTTTGAATTAATAAAAGAGTGTCAAGTAATTTCTGTTATATTAACTTGGCCTTCACTTTGTCTTTAGTGTTTCTGGTAGGTTGGCATTCATTTATGATTCCTCTGGGAGTTGGCCCTGGGGTCTTTTGAACCTTAGCAGTGACATTGAAGAGTTTATGCCTGGAATCAGATGTCTCAGGTCCTAGCTGTAGCTTTGTCATTCATCTGTCCCTATCTTTGGGTATGATAGTGACCTGATAGAATTTTCTGGCAAAAATGTAATGAGATAAGGAATATAAAGTGTTGAACACAGTGCCTAGCATAAGAGTCAGTAAATACTTGCTACTTTAAATCTTATTATATTCACCTAGTACAAAGCCATGAAATCATAGGTATGTAAGGAATATTGAATTGCCAAGTGTAAGAATGCCATTTTCATCTCTTTTTCTCCTTTTATTTTGGAAAATGCTTCCTAATTTTGGAAGTGGCAGCTGGTTGCTGTCTTTTGTTAGCAGGCAGACAAGTTAAACATTGAAAACATTTTATGTACTTATGAGTTAAATTTTTAAAACTTTTTTTAGAAATTTATTTTGTGATATTGTTTGCAAGATTCTAAATCTTAGATTTTTATGTGTATGTATTGTTCTCATTACAATAGATTTTTCCACAGTGATTTAAAAGCTAAACTATGCATTTAGGGATGGCATTCTTCTTTGTTTTCCAGTGAATTACAATAAATACATAGCTCAATTTACACTATTTTCGATGTAATGTTTTCCTTTACTTGTTTTATTTTTTCTTCACTAAATTTTAAAGAGGAAAAAAATCTATTTTATTTACCCCTATTAAGCATATTCATATTATTTTTCAGTTACTTCTGTTTCACATGTCCAACAATTATCATTTAAAATTACTACTGGCATGTACTTTTAATCTTATAGAGCAATTTTAATTTTTTGTTTAAGAGTATGAATAAGTTTTGATAGATTTATCCCCTCCCCCATGGTCTTCTATTAAGTTTCTCAGGATCCACATAAGAGTAAAAACATATGGTATCTGTCTTTCTCTGTATGACTTATTTCACTTAGCATAAAACTCCCCAGTTCCATCCCCATTGCTACAAAAGGCCATATTTCATTCTTTCTCATTGCCACATAGTATTCCATTGTGTATATAAACCACAATTTCTTTATCTATTCATCAGCTGATGGACATTTAGGCTCTTTCCATAATTTGGCTATTGTTGAAAGTGCTGCTAATAAACATTGGGGTACAAGTGCCCCTATGTATCAGCACTCCTGTATCCCTTGGGTAAATTCCTAGCAGTGTTACTGCTGGGTCATAAGGTAGGTCTATCTTTAATTTTTTGAAGAACCTCCACACTGTTTTCCAGAGCGGCTGCACTTGTTTGCATTCCCACCAACAGTGCAAGAGGGTTCCCGTTTCTCCACATCCTCTCCAGCATCTATAGTCTCCTGATTTGTCCATTTTAGCCAGTCTGACTGGCATGAGGTGGTATCTCAGTGTGGTTTTGATGTGTATTTCTCTGATGAGGAGTGACGTTGAGCATCTTTTCTTGTGCCTGTTGGCCATCTGGATGTCTTCTTTAGAGAAGTGTCTATTCATGTCTTCTGCCCATTTCTTCACTGGATTATTTGTTTTTCGGGTGTGGAGTTTGGTGAGCTCTTTATAGATTTTGGATACTAGCCCTTTATCCGATATGTTATTTGCAATTATCTTTTCCCATTCCGTTGATTGCCTTTTAGTTTTGTTGATTGTTTCCTTTGCAGTGCAGAAGTTTCTTATCTTGATGAGGTCCCAATAGTTCATTTTTGCTGTAAATTTTCTTGCCTTTGGAGATGTGTTGAGTAAGAAATTGCTGCGGCTGAGGTCAGAGAGGTTTTTCCCTGCTTTGTCTTCTAGGGTTTTGATGGTTTCCTGTCTCACATTCAGGTCCTTCATCCATTTTGAGTTTATTTTTGTGTATGGTGTAAGAGAGTGGTCTAGTTTCATTCTTCTGCATGTTGCTGTCCAGTTCTCCTAGCACCATTTGTTAAAGAGACTGTCTTTTTTCCACTGTATACTCTTTCCTGCTTTGTCAAAGATTAGTTGACCGTACATTTGTAGGTCCAATTCTGGGTTCTTTATTCTATTCCATTGGTCTATGTGTCTGTTTTTGTGCCAATATCATACTTTCTTGATGATTACAGCTTTGTAGTAGAGGCTGAAGTCCGGAATTGTGATGCCTCCTGCTTTAGTTTTCTTCTTCAATATTACTTTGGCTATTCAGGGTCTTTTGTGATTTCATACAAATTTTAGGATTGTCTTTTCTAGCTTTGAGAAGAATGCTGGTACAATTTTAATTAGGATTGCATTGACTGTGTAGATTGCTTTGGGTAGTATTTACATTTTAACAGTATTTATTCTTCCAATCAATGAGCAGGGAATGTTTTTCCATTTCTTTGTGTCTTCAGTTTCCTTCATAAGCTTTCTATAGTTTGTCAGCATACAGATCTTTTACATCTTTGGTTAGGTTCATTCCTAGGTATTTTATGCTTCTTGGTGCAATTGTGAATGGGATGTTTCTTTATTTGTCTTTCTGTTGCTTCATTATTGGTGTATAAAGATGAAACCGATTTCTGTACATTGATTTTGTATCCTGCGACTTTGCTGAATTCATGTATCAGTTCTAGCAGACTTTTGGTGGAGTCTTTTGGGTTTTCCATGAAGAGCATCATGTCATCTGCAAAAAGTGAAAGTTTGACTTCATCTTTGCCACTTTTGATGCCTTTTATTTCATTTTGTCGCCTTATTGCTGAGGCTAAGACTTCCACCTTTATGTTATACAACAGTGGTGAGAGTGGACATCCTTGTCGTGTTCCTGATCTCAGGGGAAAGGCTCTCAGTTTTTCTCCATTGAAGATGATATTAGCTGTAGGCTTTTCATAACCGGCTTTTATGATGTTTAAGTATGTTCCTTCTATCCCGACTTTCTTGAGGGTTTTCATTAAGAAAGGATGCTGAATTTTGTTAAATGCTTTTGCTGCATAGATTGACAGGATCATATGGTTCTTATCTTTTCTTTTATTAATGTGATATATCATATTGATTGATTTGCAAATATTGAACCAGCCCCTCAGCCCAGTAATGAATCCCAGTTGATCATGGTGAATAATTCTTTTAATATGCTGTTGAATTCGATTTGCTAGTATCTTGTTGAGAATTTTTGCATCCATATTCATCAGGGATATTGGCCTATAATTCTCTTGTTTTTCTGGGTGTCTGTCTGTTTTGGGAATCAAAGTAATGCTGGCTTCATAGAATGAGTGCGCACGTTTTCCTTCCATTTCTATTTTTTGGAACAGCTTGAGAAGAGTAAGTATTAACTCTGCTTTAAGTGTCTGGTAGAATTCCCCAGGGAAGCCATCTGTTCCAGGACTCTTATTTTTTGGACGATTTTTGATAACTGATTCAATTTCTTCACTACTTATGGGTCTGTTCAAATTTTCTATTTCTTTCCGTCTGGGTTTTGGTAGTGTGTGGGTGTTCAGGAGTTTGTCCATTTCTTCCAGGTTGTCCAGTTTGTTGACATATAATTTTTCATAGTATTCCCTGATAATTGCTTCTATTTCTGAGGGATTGGTTATAATAATTCCATTTTCTTTCGAGATTTTATCTATTTGGGTCCTCTCTCTTTTCTTTTTGAGAAGCCTTGCTAGAGGTTTATCAATTTTACTTTTTCAAAAAAACAGCTCTTGGTTTCATTGATCTGCTCTACTGTGTTTTTGGATTCTATATAGTTTATTTCCCTCTGTTCTTTATTATTTCTCTTCTTCTGCTGGGTTTGGGGTGTCTTTTCTGTTCTGCTTTGAGTTCCTTTAGGTGTGCTGTTAGATTTTGTATTTGGGATTTTTCTTCTTTCTTGAGATAGGCCTGGATTGCAACGTATTTTCCTCTCAGGACTGCCTTTGCTGCATCCCAAAGCGTTTGGATTGTTGTCTTCTCATTTTCATTTGTTTCCATATATTTTTAAATTTCTTCTCTAATTGCCTGGTTGACCCATCTTTAGTAGGGTGTTCTTTAACCTCCATGCTTTTGGAGGTTTTCCAGACTTTTTTCTGTGGTTGATTTCAAGCTTCATAGCATTGTGGTCTGAAAGTATGCATGGTATGATCTCAATTCTTTTATACTTATGAAGGGCTGTTTTGTGACCTAGTATGTGATCTATCTTGGAAAATGTTCCATGTGCACTCAAGAAGAAGGTAAATTCTGTTGCTTTGGGATGCAGAGTCCTAAATATATCTGTCAAGTCCATCTGATCTGATGTATCATTCAGGGCCTTTGTTTATTGATCCTGTCTAGATGATCTATCCATTGTTGTAAATGGAGTATTAAAGTCCCCCGAAATTACCACATTCTTATCAATAAGGTTGCTTATGTTTGTGATTAATTGTTTTATATATTTGGGAGCTCCCATATTTGGCACATAGACATTTATAATTGTTAGCTCTTTCTGAAGGATAGACCCTGTAATTATTAATAATGCCCTTCTTCATGTCTTATTACAGCCTTTAGTTTAAAGTCTAGTTTGTCTGATATAAGTATGGTTACTCCAGTTTTCTTTTGACTTCCAGTAGCATGATAGATAGTTCTCCATCCCCTCACTTTCAATCTGACGGTGTCATCGGGTCTAAAATGAGTCTCCTGTAGGCAGCAAATAGATGGGTCTTGCTTTTTTATCCATTCTGATACCCTATGTCTTTTGTTTGGAACATTGAGTCCATTTACAATCAGTGTTATTATTGAAAGATATGGGTTTAGAGTCATTGTGATGTCTGTAGGTTTCATGCTTGTAGTGATGTCTCTCGTACTTTGTGGTCCTTGCAACATTTCACTCACAGAGTCCCCCTTAGGATCTCTTGTAGCTGGTTTAGTGGTGAGGAATTCCTTCAGGTTTTGTTTGTTTGGGAAGACCTTTATCTCTCCTTCTATTCTGAATGACAGGTTTGCTGGATAACGGATTCTCGGCTGCCTGTTCTTCCTGTTCATCACATTGAAGGTCTCCTGCCATTCCTTTCTGGACTGCCAAGTTTCAGTAGGTAGGTCTGCTATACCCTTATGTGTCTACCTTTGTATGTTAAGACCCATTTATCCCTAGATGCTTTCAAAATTCTCTCTTTATCCTTGTATTTTGCCAGTTTCACTACGATATGTCGAGCAGAAGATCTATTCAAGTTACATCTGAAGGGAGTTCTCTATGCCTCTTGGATTTCAATGCCTGTTTTCTTCCCCAGATTGGGGAAGTTCTCGGCTATGATTTTTTCAAGTACACCTTTGACCCCTTTCTTTCTTCTTCTTCTAGAATTCCTATGATATGGATATTGTTCTGTTTGATTGAATCACTTAGGTATCTAATTCTCCCCTGGTCATCCTGAATTTTTTTCTCTCTTTTTCTCAGCTTCCTCTTTCTATAATTTTATCTTCTAATGCACCTATTCTCCCATGTGCCTCTTCAATCTGCACTGTGGCCACCTCCATTTTATTTGCACCTCATTTATAGCATTTAAAAATTCATCATGACTATTTTTTAGTCCCTTGATCTCTGCAACAATAGATTATCTGCTGGATTCTATGCTTTTTTTCAAGCCTAGCGATTAATTTTATGACTATTACTCTAAATTTCTGTTCAGTTATGTTGCTTATATCTGTTTTGATCAATTCTTTAGCTGTCACTTCTTCCTGGAATTTCTTTTGAGGAGAATTTTTCTGTGTCATCATTTTGGCTAGTTTTCTATTCCTTATAAGTTTTAAAAGCTTTTTATGTGCTCTGCACTGCGAGCACTGCTATATTGAAGGGGGGTCATACACTTTCCAGGGCCTGGCCCTTCAGGAGATGTTTTCTGGGGAGTGTTACTTGCTCTCTGTTGTGACTTTGATTATTTTATTTCCCTACTCATAGTGATGTTTTGGAACTGCCACCAGGTGTGCTTTGATTTGTTCCTTGAAGTAGCCCTGGAAAGGTAGACAGACAGACAAACAGGAATAAAAAACACACAAACACACAAACAAATAAAACCAGGAATCAAACAAAAACTAAAAACAATCTAAAAGCAAAAAACCAGAAACACCAGCTACAATAAAAGGACAGGGTGGAGGCAGGTGCTGATGGAGGAGCACATACAAAGAGAGAAATGACAGGGGCGGGGGAAAAAGAAAAACTAAACATTGGCCAGGCAGAGAGGCTAAATTCTTAATCTAGAGAGAGAGAAAGAAAAATAATGAAGGAAGTAGTTTAAAAGAAAAGAAAGATAAAGTTACCCATACAGAGAAACTATATGGCTTGATTATTCCAGAGAGAGAGAAAGGAAAGAAGGAGTGTAGAACATGTATCTAGAGAATGGATTAAATATGGCTGTTTAAACAAACCAATAACCAGAGTAACCTGCCTAGAGGAGGGAAGAAATATGGAGGAGAAATGGAAGGGAGAATATATCTATATATCCAGAATTGACATAGAATTAATTCAGGCAATGCAACAGCGCTCGCCTGGAGGAAGGGGCCGTCTGGCTCCACAGCTTCTCTCCTGCTCCAGTAGATATGCATTTACCCAGTGCAGAGGGGTGTAGTTTGGTGTAGGCTGGCCCTGCCTGTACTGTGGGCCCCACTGGATCCCTGAGGCCCCACCTTGGTGGTGGAGAAAGATGAGAAAGATGAGAGAAAGATGGCCACCCCCCAGGCTCTTCTCCATGACCTGGTGTCCAAATCTTGCCTTTGGAGTCATCCACACTGTGCAGCAGGTACAGATGAGACTCCTGTGTCCCAGCACTTGGCTGGGATTTAAACTCCTGCTCCGTGTGCCCTGGTACTGAGGAAGTGCCTCTCAATGTCACCTAATATGTAGTCTGGCTGGTTTTGTCCTGTGCTGCAGAACTTCAGGGAAGGGGACTGGTTTCTTTTGCTTCAGACTGTGCCCCTGACTTACCACTGAACCCAGAGGTGGCTCCCCTCCTCCCCAGGTGCACAAACAGGGCAGGCGGCCCCAGTCTGAAGAAAGCCCTGTAGTTAGAGATGGGATCCCTCTCAGTCCCAGTCTGAGGTTTTTTCTCTTGTCCAGATACAGTCCTACGCTTCCCCAGCCACTGTTTCTCTTTCCTTTGTCTCTCTGCAGAAGGGGATCCCTCCCCTCTGTGCCTATGCGGCCTGTTTTATCTCCCCAAGTTGGCAATCACCCACCTATGGCCCTTCAGATTGTCCTGATTTTTCCCTGGTAGACTCAGTCTGTTTTCCTCCCACACTCTTGGGGTTCAAGGTTCTTTGGCTTCAGCCCTTCTTTGTTTGAGAGATGTGGGAAGTACAGATCCCCCTGCTTCTCCGCCATCTTGGCCCCTCCTCCCTTTCCTTCTTTTTTATGTGACCATTAATGATTCTGATTCATCATAAAATATTATTAATATACTTTTCTTACTTTATGTCTGCATTATGATAATATTTTATCCCATTTGTTCTTTTTTTAAAGTTTCTATTTAAATTCCAGTTAGTTAACATATAGTGTAGTATTAGTTTCAGATATAAATTTAGTGGTTCAACATTTCTGTATGCCACCCAGTGCTTATCACAACAAGTGCAGTCCTTAATCCCCATCACCTATTTCATCCATCCCCCTACTCTGGTAAGCAGCAGTTTGTTTTCTATAGTTAAGAGTCTATTTCTTGGTTTGCCTCTCTTTCTCTTTTTATCCCCTTTGCTCATTTGTTTTGCTTCTTAAATTCCACAAATGAGTGAAATCATATGGTATTTGTCTTCCTTATTTTGTTTAGCATAATAGTTTCAAGCTCCATCCACATTGTTGCGAATGGCAAGATTTTATTCTTTTTGATGGCATGTATATATATATATATATATGTATATATATATATATACATATATATATATGTGTGTGTGTGTATATATATGTATATATATGTATATGTGTATGTATATGTACATATACATACATATACATACACTGCTGTAAATATTAGGTGCATTTATCCCTTTGAATTAGTATTTTTGTGTTTGGGTAATACCTAGCAGTACAATTGCTGGATCATAGGGTAGTTCTATTTTTAACTTTTTAAAAGGGATTTAAAAAAAATGTTTGTGTGTTTTTTGTTTATTTATTTTAAATGTGTATTTATTTTTGAGACTGCCACATGAACGTGCGAGGGGCAGAGAGAGAGGAAGACAGATAATTCCAACCAGGCTCTGTGATGACAGCAGAGATCCCAATGCCAGTCTCAAGTTCATAAGCCATGAGATCATGACCTGAGCTGAAGTTGAATGCTTAACTGACTGAGCCATCCAGGTGCTCCTATTTATTTATTTTTAAGAGAGAGAGAGAGAGAGAGAGAGAGAGAGAGAGAGAGAGAGAGAAAGGGCACTCGCTCAAGTGGGGGAAGGGCAGAGAGAGAGAGAGAGAGAGACAATCTGAAGCAGGCTCCAGGCTTTGAGCTATCAGCACAAAGCCAGATGTGGGTTTTGAACCCATGAATTGTGAGATTATGACCTGAGCTGAAGTTGGACACTTAACTGACTGAGCTACCCAGACACCCTTATTTTTAACTTTTTAAGGAACCTCCATACTGTTCTCCCAAGTGGCTGCACCGGTTTTCATTCCCACCGAGAGGGTTTCTTTTCCTCAACATCTTTGCCAAAACCAATTGTTTCTTGTATTGTTGATTTTAGCCATTCTGACAGGTGTGAGATGATATCTTTTTGTAGTTTTGATTTGTATTTCCCAGAGGAAGAGTGATGTTGAGCATCTTTTCATGTATCTGTTGGCTCTCTGTATGTCTTCTTTGGAAAAATGTCTATTCATGTTTTCTGCCTATTTTTAAATTGGGTTATAAGTTCCTTGTATATTTTGGATACTATCTTTTTATCAGAAAAGTCATTTACAAATATCTTCTCTCATTCCATTGGTTGCCTTTTAGTTTTGTTGAATGTTTTTTTTTTTTTTTTTTTTTTTTGCTGTGCAGAAGCTTATTTTGATCTTGTTTCAATAGTTTAGTTTTGTTTTTATTCCCTTGACTCAGGAGACATATCTAGAAAAAAGTTGTTATGGCCAATTACAAAGCAGTTACTCCCTGTGCTGTCTTCTAGGATTTTAATGGTTTGACACCTCACATTTAGGTCTTTCATCCACTTTGAATTTATTTTTGCACATGATGTAAGAAAGTGGTCCAGTTTCATTGTTTTGCATGTTACTGTCCAGTTTCCCAACACCATTTATTGAAGAGCCTGTCTTTTCCCCATTGAATATTTTTTCCTGTTTTGGTGAAGATTAATTGACCATATAGTTGTGGGTCCATTTCTGAGTTTTCTATTCTGTTCTATTGATCTATGTGTCCATATTTGTACCAGTACCATACTGTTTTGATCACTACCACTTTGCACTGTAACTTAAAGTCCAGAATTATGATGCCTCCAGCTTTGCTTTGCTTTTTCAAGGTTGCTGTCACTATTTCAGGTCTTTTGTGGTTTCATACAAATTTTAGAATTATTTGTTTTAGTTCTGTGAAGAATGCTGGTGTTATTTTCATAGGGATTGCATTGAATGTATAGATTGCTTTGGGTAGTATAGCCATGTTAACAATATTTATTCTTCCAATCCACGAGCATGGAATGTTTTTCCATTTTTTGTGTCCTCTTCAATTTGTTTCATAAGTGTCCTACAGTTGTCAGAGTACAGATCTGTTACTTCTTTGGCTAGGTTTATTCCTAGGTATCTTATGGTTTTTGGTGCAATTGTAAATGGGATTAATTCCTTAAGTTTTATTTCTGCTAGTTCATTATTGATGTATAGAAATGCAGCATATTTCTGTACACTTATTTTATATCTTGTGACTTCACTGAATTTATCAGTTCTAGCAGTTTTATGGTAGAGTCTTTGGATTTTCTTTTTTTTTTAAATTTTTTAATGTTTATTAATTTTTTGAGAGAGAGAGAGACAGAGTGTGAGCAGGGGAGGGGCAGAGAAAGAGGGAGACACAGAATCTGAAAAAAGCTTCAGGCTCGAGCTGTCAGAGCAGAGCCTGATGTGGGGCTTGAACCCGCAAACTGTGACATCATGACCTTAGCTGAAGTTGGATACTTAACTGACTGAGCCACCCAGGTGTCCTGTGAATTTTCTAAATAGGGTAACATGTCATCTGTAAATAATGAAAGTTTGACTTCTTCCTTGCTGATTTGGATACCTTTTATGTCTTTTTGTTGTCTGATTGCTGTGGCTAGGACTTCCAGTACTATATTAAATAATAGTGGTGAGAATGGACATCGCTGTCTTGTTCCTGACTGTAAAGGAAAAGTATCATAGAAAATCTCCAGAAACAATGACAAAATAAGTAATAAAATAGCAATAAATCATACTTATCAATAATTACTTTGAATATAAATGAACTAAATGCTCCAATCAAAAGACATAGGGTGACAGAATGGATATAAAAACCTAGACCCGTCTATATATTGCTTAAAAGAGACTCATTTCAGATCTAAATACACCTGCAGATTGGAAGTGAGGGGTTGGAGAAACATTTATCGTGTATATAGATGTCAAAAGAAAGCTGAAGTAGCAACATTTATTGCTTGGACAAATTAGACCTTAAAAAAAAGGCTGTAAAAAGAGACAAAGAAAAGTATTATGTAATCATAAAGAGGACAATCCAACCAGAAGATATAGTAATTGTAAATATTTATGCTCCCAACATGGAAGTACCCAAATATATAAAACAATAACAATCATAAGGGAACTCATTGATAATAATACAATAATAGTTGGGGACTTTAACACTTCACTTCCATCAATGGACACACCACTAAAACAGAAAATCAACTAGGAAGTGGTTTTGAATGACACACTGGACCAGATGGACTTAACAAATATATTTAGAACATTCCATTTTAAAACAGAAAGAATACACATTATTTTCAATGCACATGGTACATTCTTCAGAATAGATCATATATTAGGTCATGCATGAAACAGTCTTCAAAAAATACAAAAAGATTGAACTCTTACGAGGCACCTTTTCTGACTACAATGCTATGAAACTAGCAGTCAACAACAAGAGAAAGTTTGGAAAAACCACACATACATGGATTAACCAGGAAATCAAAGATGAAATAAAAAATACATGGACACAAATGAAAATTAAAACACAACTGTCCAAAACACTTGGGATGCAGCAAAAGTGGTCCTAACAGGGAAGTATATAGCAATACAGGCTTACCTCAAGAAAGAAGACAAATCTCAAATAAACAACTTAACCTTACACCTAAAGGAACTAGACAAAGAGCAACAAATGAAGGCAAAGAAATGGAATCAGTAATCAAAAAAACTCCCACCAAACAAAATTCCAGGGCCAGTTGGCTTCACAGGTGACTTGTTTTGTTGTTGTTGTTGTTTGTTTGTTGTTGTTGTTTTTAAAGTAATCTCTACACCCAACGTGCAGCTTGAACTCACAACCCTGAAATCAGGAGCCAGCCAGGTGCCTCTTCACAGGGGAATTCTACCAAACATTAAAGAAAGGTTAATACCTATTCATCTCAAACCATCCCAATAAATAGAAAAAGAAGGAAAACTGCCAAATTCATTATCCCTATACCAAAACCAGGTAAAGACTCTACTGAAAAAGAGAACTATAGGCCAATATACCTGATTAATATGGATACAAAAATTCCCAATAAAATACTAGAAAACCAAATCCAACAATACATTAAAAAAAATCATTCATCATGATCTAATGGGATTTATTCCTGCTTTGCAGGGGCGGGGGTTTGCAGTATTCATAGATCAATCAACGTGGTATACCACATTAATAAAAGAAAGGATAAGAACCATATAATCATTTTAATAGATGCAGAAAAAGCATTTGACAAAGTATACCATTCATTTATGATAAAAACCCTCAACAAAGTAGATTTGGAAGGAACATACTTTAACATAATAAAGGCCATTTATGAAAAACCCATATCTAATATCATTCTCAATGGGAAAAAACAGAACTTTTCCATTTGTTCTTCTTAATTAAGGCTTTTTATTTTTTTGATCATAAATTTTTATTGTTAGATAACATAAGAAGTTTTAATACCCTCTGTTATATGTTATGGTACCTATGCTTAAAATCTGTGAGGACCTGGTCTAAAGATGTTTAAAAATAATTTTATTATTTATTTATTTGTTTATTTATTTGTTCATGATGTTTATTTATTTATTTTTTTTATTTTTGAGGTATAGAGAGAGCAGGAACAAGGGAGAGGCAGAGAGAGAGGGAGAGAGAATCTGAGACAGGCTCCAGACTCAGCTGTCAGCACAGAGCTCAATGTGGGGCTTGAACTCACAAACTGCAAGATCATGACCTGAGCTGAAGTTGGAAGCTTAACCAACTGAGCCACCCAGGTGCCCCTAAAGAGAATTTATGATAAGATTCTATGCCCATTAGATTATTCTAATCTTTATTCTAAGTTAGAAGTCAGAATGTATGTATGACAATAGATTTCACTCCTATCATCATTTTATTTATTTAATATTATTTATTTATTTATTTTTTCAACAATTTTACCTGGTACCTGATAAGCTATTTATTTGTTTGTTTGTTTGTTTGTTTGTTTAATATGATTTATTGTCAAATTGGATAACATACAGTGTGTAAAGTGTGCTCTTGGTTTTTGGGGTAGATTTCCATGGTTCATCGCTCACACACAACACCCAGTGATCATCCCAACAAGTGCCCTTCTCAATGCCTATCACCCATTTTCCCCTCTCCCCCACCCCTCCATACACCCTCAGTTTTTGTATCATCCATTTTAGAATGCATGTCCATGAGTAGATTTTATTTTAGGTTTATTTATTTAGTTTTGAGAGAGAGAGGGTGGGGAGGGGCAGAGAGAGAGGGAGAGAGAATCCCAAGCAGTCTCCACGTTGTCAGAACAGAGCCTGATGCAGGGCTCAAAATCATGAACTGTGAGATCATGACCTGAGTTGAAATCAAGAGTTGGTTTCTTAACTGACTGAGCCACCCAGGTGTCCACAAATAGATTTTTAAGGATATAAAGATCAAGCTGCAGTTTTAGTAAATGTAGAGAGCTGGGTAAGGTATTGTACATTAGGGTATTCTGATAGCTACACTAACAAAATCAACACTCAGATTTGCTCTGTGAACTGAAGGGGTTTGATATGGACCTCTCATGTTTGTTTTGAGGATCCAATAGAGTAATACTGTCAAAGCTGCTTGTGAAATGTTTCCCCTGTTTTTGAGAAATTCAGTTTGGTTAATAGTTATTAGTTCTTAAATTTAAAAACATCTCTTGACATGTGTTACAGGCTGAAATGTATCCCTCCAAAATTTATATGTTGGTGTCTGAATGTGCCTGTATTTGGAGATAAGACTTTCAAAGGATGATTAAGTTAAAATTAGGCCATTAGGGCTGTAATCCAATATGGCTTATGTCATCATAAAAAGAGGAGATTAGGACATAAAGAGGGACATCTGGGGGTGTGCGTGCACAGAGGAAAGGCTATGTGAGGACAACAGCAAGAAGGCAGCCATCTACAAGCTAAGGAGCAAGGCCTTAGAAGATTCCAAACTGCTGATACCTTGATCTCAGACTTCTAGCCTCCAGAACTGTGAGAAAATAAATTTCCGTTGTATGGTAACCCTAACAAACTAAGATATCAAGTCTCTCAACAATTCTTTTTGCTTGGCAAAGAGATTTTTTAGTTTCAATGGTTGTTAATTTTTTTTCTCATTCCCCAAATTCTGTTAATCAGGGAAAAACAGTTTCTCAACAGCCTGTATATGTCTGAAACAGAGGACAAAGATAGACTTTTAACACATGTGGGCTATTAATGTTCTTTATTTAACCTACATTCTGCTATCCCCTTGTCCAATATTATTAGATTATTCTCATTTAAATGAGTCTTAAGGCTAGAAAGTATATTAAAAAGTTCTTTATATAATAAAGTGATAATAGTACTTTCAAAAAGATGTCAAACCTTTTCTGGATTATCCCAATGAGGACTTTAAAAAATAGAATACAGGATAATGGGAGAGACTCTAGTAAGACTTAATATTCCAAAATTTTATCTGTTTCAGGCAATTAACAAAGAAAGTCTCCTTTACCCAGTCCAAGATTCAAGCTGCAATTCACAACATTTTTTTTCTATTGTATGATGTGAGCATCATTATTATTCAAAGTATATACCCAGTTTTACCAAGTGAGTTTACTAAATTCTAAACATATACTTTAATATTTTTTTCAGGGATGAAATTCTTAAATATGGATACAGTTTAAAATCTGAATCTGAGGGACACCTGGGTGGCTGAGTTGGTTAACTATCTGACTCTAGATATCAGTTCAGGTCATAATTTTGCTGTTGTGGGATCGAGCCCCACATCAGGCTCTGCGCTGAGTGGTGACTGCTTAGGATTCTTCCCTCTCACTCTCTCAAAATAAATAAATAAACTTAAAAAAAATTAAAAAATCTGTATCTAATAGAGCAAGTCATCCCTTATTAGTCCTCTGGTCTTTTTTTTGTTTCTTTTGGTTAATTATGTTATTTACTTCTATCAGCAAGCAGCCTGTGGAATTTGCAGAGAAAGCATGGGCCACATTGGCATTTTCTTAGAAGCAGAATGCAATGTTTGACAACTGTCTCTTCATGAGTTCAGTTTTCCTTGCTCATGTTTGCTTGCGTTGACCAGTCTGATAAATGTTTTGAGTCATGCACAATACTTTCAATGAACCCTTTGAGTTCTCATTTTAGAAGCAAATGAACTAGACATTTACTTGATTAATAGCAGTCCAGTATGTAAAAAGGCAGGAGGGGCTTGGACTGGGAATCTAAAGAGAGATGGGAGCCAGGGTAGGGTGGGAGAGTGTGGAGATTTGTGGGCAGAGAGAGATTAAGGTAGAGAAGCAGAAAGGTCAAGAGAATATTTGCTTTGATTTTTTTGATGATCTCTTTATTTCTAGCTCTATTTCCTTTGAAGCCTCCTTTATGTGAACTAGCTTAAATAATGTTTACTCATGCCCCTAAACTAACTTTGGTTAAAACAAATACAAAAAGTTAGGCCAAAGACTGCTTATAGAAATATCGTATGTTCAAGAAAGTAACCAAAGCTTCATGAAGAGAATTTGAAATGAATAAAAAACTCTAGACTTTTATCAAGCTATGAGATTGATAGGTGTGAAGCTATAAACAATACTGTTCCCAGAAGTTACTTTCACTGAAATATTTTCAGGGTCAGTACTCAGAAATTTTGGAAATTTCTTGCAACATATTGGAAATTTTAGCCAACTTCTGAAAACTTGGCTAATACTTTTAATGTTTCCTTTTATTTGGTGTCTTATACCTCCTTAACTAGAACTGTCCGAGGGAAGGAAAATGTACTCATAATATTATGGAAGAGACAAAAGCTTTTGTCTATACATTCCCAGAGAGGATCTTGTCACACAATGAAGTTGGTGACAAGAGAAGGTAAAGGAAAAGTCACTTATTACTCTCAGCCTGTACCTAAGAGTTAGGGTTGTGGTTGATTCATCTATTGGCCCCGATATACTGCAGTGGTATTTGTGGATTATTTATTGTATTTTGGCATTATTGGGTGCCAGAATTTTGTAAAAAGAAGTGCAATTCAGAACTCTGTGTGAGGATGTGTTTTGTTATTGCCTACTCATAGAATTTAATAAAAGAGAGCTACATTAATATATTGAACAGGTTGACTAACCATTTCTATCGGAATTTAATGAAAAGAAGGAAAGAAAACAGTATCAACATAGATGAGGATTTGAGAATTATTTCAAAACAAGAGTTCAAAGGTTAAGGGTGGTAAGGTAGATAATGTTACAGCCACTGATAAAAGCCTCTCCCTCTCTCTCTAAACTAATGTCTCTCATTTGGGGGGAATAACTCCTCTAGGAATATGCTAATGATCTCAAAGGGTTTTATGAAATTATCAGACTATTGTTGATTTTGATGATATTAAATTTAAAGAAGAAACCATGTCTTCAGGAGAATTAAAAGGGATATTATATGTGAAAGTCCATATCTCAGTGTCTGCTATGTGAAAGGTGTTCTAAAAAAGCATTTTTAATTTGAGAGGAGGTGTCACTAATTTGTAGACTAATTCATGAATTTGTTATCAACAGATTATTGTTGATTTGGTAGTGTTGGGGAAGAAAACACTTCTTCTGTCCTTCAAGATTCATCTGGCTGGTCTAAGAATTAAATTGACGTGAGACAGATTAATAGAAGAAAATAAAATTTAATTACATATGTATAAGGAATCCACATAAACATGAGAGATTCCAAAGGTTGTCAGGCAAAATGCAGTATGTATGTCACCCAGACCAAAGGACAAGGAAATACAAGTTTGGGACTTTAAAAGGAAGGAAGGTGATTCACAGAAAGGTGAAAAAAAAAGTAAATGTTTGATAAGCAAATATTTTCTGAGCCATACAGAAACAATGGGACACAGAAAGGAATTTTAAAAAGTGGACTTTGCTAAGTTCCTCCTTGGCTAGCACATCCTAGTTCATGTTATACTATAGTTAGCTGTGGTATTAGCTCCCTTTCTGGAGCAAGTCTTGTATCTAAATTCCTTCAGTTAGTTAGTGGGAAGGTCAAAGGTTCTTTATGAGTCTTCTTATTTTTTTTTTTAAATAATCCACACATCAAAGATACACATTTTGGGGTGGCAAATTTTGCTCCCCTAGAGTAGTAAAAATTCTCTAAAAGAGGCAGTACACTAATATTTTTTTTTAATATGAAATTTATTGTCAAATTAGTTTCCATATAACACCCAGTGCTCATCCCAACAGGTGCCCCCCTCAATACCCATCACCCACTTTCCCCTCCCTCCCATCCCCCATCAACCCTCAGTTTGTTCTCAGTTGTTTTTTAAAAAAAATTTTTTTTTTTTTACCATTTACTCATTTTTGAAAGGCAGAGAGAGATAGAGAGCGAAAGGGGGAAGGGGCAGAGAGAGAGGGAGACACAGAATCTGAAGCAGGCTCCAGGCTCTGAGCTGTCAGCCCAGAGCCCGACGCGGGGCTCGGACTCACAGACCGCGAGATCAAGACCTGAGCCGAAGTCGGATGCTTAACCGACAGAGCCACCCAGGCGCCCCTGTTCTCAGTTTTTAAGTCTCTTATGTTTTGGCTCACTCCATCTCTAACCTTTTTTTTTTTCCTTCCCCTCCCCCATGGTCTTCTGATAAGTTTCTTAGGATCCACATAAGAGTGAAAACATATGGTATCTGTCTTTCTCTGTATGACTTATTTCACTTAGCATAACACTCTCCAGTTCCATCCACGTTGTTACAAAAGGCCATATTTCATTCTTTCTCATTGCCAAGCAGTATTCCATTGTGTATATAAACCACAATTTCTTTTTTGTTGTTGTTGTTGTTGTTGTTGTTGTAACCTTATAAAACATTTTATTTTTTTTTATATGAAATTTATTGACAAATTGGTTTCCATACAACACCCAGTGCTCATCCCAAAAGGTGCCCTCCTCAATACCCATAAACCACAATTTCTTTATCCATTCATCAGCTGATGGACATTTAGGCTCTTTCCATAATTTGGCTATTGTTGAAAGTGCTGCTATAAACATTGGGGTACAAGTGCCCCTATGCATCAGTACTCCTGTATCCCTTGGGTAAATTCCTAGCAGTGCTACTGCAGGGTCATAAGGTAGGTCTATTTTTAATTTTTTGAGGAACCTCCACACTGTTTTCCAGAGCAGCTGCACTTGTTTGCATTCCCACCAACAGTGCAAGAGGGTTCCCATTTCCCCACATCCTCTCCAGCATCTATAGTCTCCTGATTTGTCCATTTTAGCCATTCTGACTGGCGTGAGGTGGTATCTCAGTGTGGTTTTGATTTGTATTTCCCTGATGAGGAGCGACGTTGAGCATCTTTTCTTGTGCCTGTTGGCCATCTAGATGCCTTCTTTAGAGAAGTGTCTATTCATGTCTTCTGCCCATTTCTTCACTGGATTATTTGTTTTTCGGGTGTGGAGTTTGGTGAGTTCTTTATAGATTTTGGATACTAGCCCTTTATCTGATATGTCATTTGCAAATATCTTTTCCCATTCCGCTGATTGACTTTTGGTTTTGTTGATTGTTTCCTTTGCAGTGCAGAAGTTTCTTATCTTGATGAGGTCCCAATAGTTCATTTTTGCTGTAAATTTTCTTGCCTTTGGAGATGTGTTGAGTAAGAAATTGCTGCGGCTGAGGTCAGAGAGGTTTTTCCCTGCTTTGTCTTCTAGGGTTTTGATGGTTTCCTGTCTCACATTCAGGCCCTTTATCCATTTTGAGTTTGTTTTTGTGAATGGTGTAAGAAAGTGGTCTAGTTTCATCCTTCTGCATGTTGCTGTCCAGTTCTCCTAGCACCATTTGTTAAAGAGACTGTCTTTTTTTCCACTGGATATTCTTTCCTGCTTTGTCAAAGATTAGTTGGCCGTACGTTTGTGGGTCTAGTTCTGGGGTTTCTATTTTATTCCACTGGTCGATGTGTCTGTTTTTGTGCCAATACCATGCTGTCTTGATGATGACAGCTTTGTAGTAGAGGCTAAAGTCTGGGATTGTGATGCCTCCTGCTTTGGTCTTCTTCTTCAAAATTACTTTGGCTATTCGGGGCCTTTTGTGGTTCCATACAAATTTTAGGATTGCCTGTTCTAGCTTCGAGAAGAATGCTGGTGAAATTTTGATTCGGATTGCATTGAATATGTAGATAGCTTTGGGTAGTATTGACATTTTAACAGTATTTATTCTTCCAATCCATGAGCATGGAATGTTTTTCCATTTCTTTATATCTTCTTCAATTTCCTTCATAAGCTTTCTATAGTCTTCAGCATACAGATCTTTTACATCTTTGGTCAGGTTTATTCCTAGGTATTTTAAGCTTCTTGGGGCAATCGTGAATGGGGTCAGTTTCTTTGTCTTTCTGTTGCTTCATTATTAGTGTATAAGAAGGCAACTGATTTCTGTACATTAATTTTCTATCGCAACTTTGCTGAATTCATGTATCAGTTCTAGCAGACTTTTGGTGGTTTTCCATGTATAATATCATGTCATCTGCAAAAAGTGACAGCTTAATTTCATCTTTGCCAATTTTGATGCCTTTGATTTCCTTTTGTTGTCTGATTGTTGATGCTAGAACTTCCAACACTATGTTAAACAACAGCGGTGAGAGTGGACATCCCTGTCGTGTTCCTGATCTCAGGGGGAAAGCTCTCAGTGTTTCCCCATTGAGGCTATTTTAGCTGTGGGCTTTTCCAAATGGCTTTTATGATGTTTAAGTATGTTCCTTCTATCCCGACTTTCTTGAGGGTTTTTATTAAGAAAGGATGCTGAATTTTGTCAAATGCTTTTTCTGCATCAATTGACAGGATCATATGGTTCTTATCTTTTCTTTTATTATTGTGATGTATCAAGTTGATTGATTTGCAAATGTTGAACCAGCCCTGCAGCTCAGGAATGAATCCCACTTGATCATGGTGAATAATTCTTTTTATATGCTGTTGAATTCGATTTGCTAGTATCTTGTTGATAATTTTTGCATCCATATTCATCAGCGATATTGGCCTGTAGTTCTCTTTTTTTACTGGCACTCTGTCTGGTTTGGGAATCAAAGTAATGCTGGCTTCATAGAATGAGTCTGGAAGTTTTCTTTCCCTTTCAATTTTTTGGAATACCTTGAGAAGGATAGGCATTATCTCTGCTTTAAATGTCTGGTAGAATTCCCCAGGGAAGCCATCTGGCCCTGGACTCTTATTTTTTGGACAATTTTTGATGACTGATTCAATTTCTTCGCTGGTTATGGGTCTGTTCAAGTTTTCTATTTCTTCCTGTTTGAGTTTTGGAAGTGTGTGGGTGCTTAGGAATTTGTTCATTTCTTCCAGGTTGTCCAGTTTGTTGGCATATACTTTTTCATAGTATTCCCTGATAATTGCTTCTATTTCTGAGGGATTGGTTGTAATAATTCCATTTTCATTCATGATTTTATCTATTTGGGTCATCTCCCTTTTCTTTTTGAGCAACCTGGCTAGAGGTTTATCAGTTTTGTTTATTTTTTCAAAAACCAACTCTTGGTTTCATTGATCTGCTCTACAGTTTTTTTTTTTAGATGCTATATTGTTTATTTATTCTCTGATCTTTATATTTCTCTTCTTCTGCTGGGGTTGGGGTGTCTTTTCTGTTCTGCTTTGAGTTCCTTTAGGTGTGCTGTTAGATTTTGTATTTGGGATTTTTCTTCTTTTTTGAGATAGGCCTGGATTGCAACGTATTTTCCTCTCAGGACTGCCTTTGCTGCATCCCAAAGCGTTTGGATTGTTGTCTTCTCATTTTCATTTGTTTCCATATATTTTTAAATTTCTTCTCTAATTGCCTGGTTGACCCATCTTTAGTAGGGTGTTCTTTAACCTCCATGCTTTTGGAGGTTTTCCAGACTTTTTTCTGTGGTTGATTTCAAGCTTCATAGCATTGTGGTCTGAAAGTATGCATGGTATGATCTCAATTCTTTTATACTTATGAAGGGCTGTTTTGTGACCTAGTATGTGATCTATCTTGGAAAATGTTCCATGTGCACTCAAGAAGAAGGTAAATTCTGTTGCTTTGGGATGCAGAGTCCTAAATATATCTGTCAAGTCCATCTGATCTGATGTATCATTCAGGGCCTTTGTTTATTGATCCTGTCTAGATGATCTATCCATTGTTGTAAATGGAGTATTAAAATCCCCCGAAATTACCACATTCTTATCAATAAGGTTGCTTATGTTTGTGATTAATTGTTTTATATATTTGGGGGCTCCCATATTTGGCACATAGACATTTATAATTGTTAGCTCTTTCTGAAGGATAGACCCTGTAATTATTGATAATGCCCTTCTTCATGTCTTATTACAGCCTTTAGTTTAAAGTCTAGTTTGTCTGATATAAGTATGGTTACTCCAGTTTTCTTTTGACTTCCAGTAGCATGATAGATAGTTCTCCATCCCCTCACTTTCAATCTGACGGTGTCATCGGGTCTAAAATGAGTCTCCTGTAGGCAGCAAATAGATGGGTCTTGCTTTTTTATCCATTCTGATACCCTATGTCTTTTGTTTGGAACATTGAGTCCATTTACAATCAGTGTTATTATTGAAAGATATGGGTTTAGAGTCATTGTGATGTCTGTAGGTTTCATGCTTGTAGTGATGTCTCTCGTACTTTGTGGTCCTTGCAACATTTCACTCACAGAGTCCCCCTTAGGATCTCTTGTAGCTGGTTTAGTGGTGAGGAATTCCTTCAGGTTTTGTTTGTTTGGGAAGACCTTTATCTCTCCTTCTATTCTGAATGACAGGTTTGCTGGATAACGGATTCTCGGCTGCCTGTTCTTCCTGTTCATCACATTGAAGGTCTCCTGCCATTCCTTTCTGGACTGCCAAGTTTCAGTAGATAGGTCTGCTATACCCTTATGTGTCTACCTTTGTATGTTAAGACCCATTTATCCCTAGATGCTTTCAAAATTCTCTCTTTATCCTTGTATTTTGCCAGTTTCACTACGATATGTCGAGCAGAAGATCTATTCAAGTTACATCTGAAGGGAGTTCTCTATGCCTCTTGGATTTCAATGCCTTTTTCTTTCCCCAGATCAGGGATGTTCTCAGCTATGATTTGTTCAAGTATACCTTCAGCCCCTTTCTCTCTCTCTCTCTTCCTCTTCTGGTATTTCTATTATACGGATATTGTTCCGTTTGATTGCATCACTTAGTTCTCTAATTCTCCACTCATACTCCTGGATTTTTTTTTATCTTTTTTCAGCTTTCTCTTTTTCCATAATTTTATCTTCTCATTCACTTATTCTCTCCTCTGCCTTTTCAATCCGAGCTGTAATTGCCTCCATTTTATTTTGCACCTCATTTATAACATTTTTTAGGTCTTCATGACTATTTCTTAGTCCCTTGATCTCCGTAGCAATAGATTCTCTGCTGTCCTCTATAGTTTTTTCAAGCCCAGCGATTAATTTTGTGGCTATTATTCTAAATTCTTGTTCTGGAATATTGCTTAAATTGTTTTGGATCAGTTCGTTAGCTGTCGCTACTTCCTGGAGTTTCTTTTGAAGAGAATTCTTTGTTTCATCATTTTGCGTAGTCCCTGGGGTAGCAGGGAACTGCAGGGCAATTCCCCTGTGCTGTCTGGAGTAACTTGTGTTGGTGGGCGGGGCCACAGTCAGACCTGATGTCTGTCCCCAGCCCACCGCTGGGGCCACAGTCAGGCTGGTGTGTACCTTATCTTCCCCTCTCCCAGGGGCAGGACTCACTGTGGAGTGGTGTGGCCCTTGTCTTGGCTACTTGCACACTGCCAGGCTTGTGGTGCTGCTTTCATGGGTTCTGGTGTATTAGCTGGGGTGGATCCACAAGGTGCACAGGGGCAGGAGGGGTAGGCTCTGCTGGCTTTGCTGCAGGTGGTCCCCTGCGGGAGGGGTCTGTAGCACCAGGAGGGAGGCCGACCAGTCGGAGGGATGGATCCTCAGAAGCACAGTGTTGGGTGTTTGCACGGTGCAAGCAAGTTCTGTGAACTGGTTCCCTTTGGGGTTTTGGCTGGGGGATGGGAGAGGGATATGGCGCTGGCCAGCGCCTTTGTTCCCTGCTGAGCTGAGCTCTGTCTTCCAGGGCTCAACACCTCTCCCTCCTGGTGTTCTCTGGCACTCCCACTCTCTGAGCAGAGCTGTTGACTTATAACATTCCAGATGTTAAGTCCCGCTGGCTGTCAGAACTCATGCAGTCTGTCCCTTCCGCTTTTGTAAGCCAGACTGGGGATTCCACCTTGCTGGGCGGGCTGCCCCTGCACCACCTGGCTCCCTCCTGCCAGTCCTTATAGTACACACCGTCTCTCCACCCTTCCTACTGTCTCTGTGGGCCTCTTGTCTATGCTTGGCTCTGGAGAGTCCATTCTGCTAGTCTTCTGGTGATTTTCTGGGTTATTTAGGCAGGTGTGGGTGGAATCTAAGTGATCAGCAAAACGAGGTGAGTCCAGCATCCCCCAACGCTGCCATCTTTTCCCTTGCTAACTTCTGCTAATCTTTTCTCTGGTCTCTGTCCATGGTAAACTTACTGTATGATGAAAAAATATGTGCTTATGTATTGTTAGGCAGCTCCAGCTCTTGCTGATTCTTAGAAGGAGGGACTGTAAGACTTCAAACGTAAGCACAACTCTCCCCAGGCTAAAATGTAAGCTCTTAAGCCTGGCACATAAAGTCCTTCTTGATCCAGGTCTTCTTCAGCCCCATCTTCCCTAAAAGTTTTGGTCTCACAGACATATTAATGTAACTACTGATAGCTCTCTGGAAACCCAGTTACTTCTCTTGCATCCATGCTTCCTCTCCCTAAAATGACTTCTTACCACATTTCTTGTGTCTATTCTTTCAGATTCATATCAGGCATCCCTGGACAGCTCTCCTTGACTCTTACAATCTGCAATCCCTTTTACAGGCATCATTTCATTTGATCCTCATGGCAATACATAACTTATGAAGGACAGTTATTAGTCAAGAGCATTCCCATTGGGAAATAAGATCAAGAGAAGCAGATTTCCCAGGGCCATAAAGCTTATAAATGATGAGAACAGGACTGGTGCCCACATCTTACACTAAGTGTAATGTTTTATTCCCATATTTCATACTGATTTTGGAAGAGTGAGGCCAGGATAAAATTTACTCCCAGTTTTATCTGCTGCAGTTGGAACGGCTAATGAGACAAAGTGATTTTGGGGTGAAAATGAGGTACAATTCCTAGAGGAAAATTGTGTTTTACTTTATGAATACATATTTATTTCGAGTTCAATAATCATTTCCTAGTATAAATGTGGTTTTGGGATGGATATCTATTCACAGCCTTTTTTATAAGTTTCTTGGATTAGGGAGTTACCTATATTAATATTTAATCACACCTACCTAGATCAGAAGTCAGGAGGACCTGATTTCTAGAAGAATAAGTTATAATTTGCCCTTTTACCCCTCTCCTACTCAAAGGGCTCTACATATGTAATGATTGCTTCATTGCTAAGCCTCATTCCTAAGACAGTGCTCATTAGGGCAGGAGCTGAATATGGCTGGAACCATCACCATCATGACCATCAGCACCACAACACAACAAAATAACAGGCGAGGAGTGGATTTGGGAAGACAATAATAGGAAGATAGTTGTTCTCTTTGAATGGGAACTTGAAATTTGCTAGTTGTTTCTAGAGCAGGTTTATTGGTTGCCTAATCTTTGTTCATTTATTTTAGCTAGGATATCCTCCTGGAAATATAGATTAGAGTAGTCATAATTTGGAGAGGAATATATGATAATACCTTTGCCTGTGTTCTTAAGTCATAAAAACAAATAAACAAAACAAAGAACAATAATAGAAACAGCAAAAAGACCAACATCAACGTTGCAAAAAACCCCAACCAACCAACCCTCCAAAACATTTGAGTCACATCACATGAAGAAGGGGAGATGTTCCAGAATTAGAAACTCTCCTTTTAAGTGATGGAATTCTTATTAAGTTTCTATCTTCAAGTTTCAAAGAATAATCAATAGAAAAAAAAGGGTTTATTAAAATTGTGGATGGTGGGTCATGGAAAGGATCTTCTATAATGAAGAGAAAGAAATTTCATTTTCCTCCAATATGTTTTAATACAATTTAAAATATATCAACCTTATCTTCAAATTATTTGGGCTTGCAGACAAATATCCTTGCAGCTCAAACCCTTAAGATGCTCTCAAAAATAAATAACATTAAAGCTCTTTAGCAATGCAAATGAGCTTTTGACATTAGTGAAAACAGTTTCAATGTGTTGATAAACTGCAACTTAATTAGCAAGCTGCTGTAACTAAGTCACATTTAATGAAAAATAATACTGATGTATATTTATACAGCTCCTAGGTGTGCATCAAATAAAAATGCACTGAATAAATTTTCTCATGAAGGTACTGTAGCTATGTGAAATATATAGATGACATTCTAAAAAACCAAAAATATTAAAATACTCTGGGCATTTAAGGATGTTAATTCTGAACAGTGATGTTATCTCACTAAATTTTGAATATTTAAACTTCAGCATCTCAGATATTCACATGAGATGTGCTACTCCTTCTAGTCCTATAATTGGGTAAAACCTGTCCATCCTTGAATTGCAGCTCCTTCAGGTAAACTTTCTTATTCTTCCTCCTTCATTTGAATAGCCACACTCTTTTCTTTTATCTCCTTTAAATTTTTGACTCTCTTTGCCTTCCTTGCATTGTAGACTTTGCCCTATTCTACTAGGTAAGCTCCTGAAGAGGATTTTATTGTATTTAGTCTGAAGGCAGGTTTGTTTTTCTTCATAACAAACCAAGTCCCTAAGTGTAATGAAAAGTGTGTCTCATCTTTAATAAATACCTGAATATACCCAGATCATTGTCACAAACATAAAATTCCATCAACGCTAAGAGCCACATAGCATGACTCTGCAGGAATTTAGGGGGCATCAGATACCCATGATGTTTTAGCTTTTAATTTCCCTCCAGGTCTAGGAATTGCATTTTTCTTTTTTCTTTTTTTCAAAATTATTTCCAGAATGCATTGGAAGCCCAAACCTGTCTTTTCCATCTTTACTGTTTTCTGTAAACATCTCCTTGAATTTTAGAATTTGGCTGTTCTTTAATTGTTGAAAATTCAGTAGAGACAAAGCACCTTTTCTTTTTCCTTCCTTACTTGTATTTTTCAGCTTCTAAAAATAATGCACACTATAGCAGCAGCTGTGAGCATAAATAGAAACACAATAATAAATGAGTTGGAGCTCAAACAAAACATTCCAGGCCAGTTCTTGCATCCCCCTATGTCAGCCTTGGCAGAGTTTTTATGTTGCTGGGTCAGTTGATGGGAAGGCTCCAGGGAAATAAGGAAAGCCAGCTGCTGGAGACAATAGCTCCTCTCTGCTCCTGCAGGTGCCGGGCCAGTACCCGGACATAGTAGGTGTTGAGCAGGTGTCTGCTGAATGTGTTGCCTGTACTAGGAACCTAGAATGGTAGCAGTGCAGGAAAATGATCCTGATAACCACCATTTATTGAGAACCTACTATGTGTTCAATCTCCATGCACTACCTGGAAGGGCATTGGACATTTTGATTGAGCTATTCAGATGTAGCCATTATTTTTTTTTATTTTTTTATTTTTATTTTTTATTTTTTTATTTTTACTTTTTTCAATATATGAAATTTATTGTCAAATTGGTTTCCATACAACACCGAGTGCTCATCCCAAAAGGTACCCTCCTCGATACTCATCACCCACCCTCCCCTCCCTCCCACCCCCCATCAACCCTCAATTTGTTCTCAGTTTTTAAGAGTCTCTTATGCTTTGGCCATTATTTTTTTTAAATCAAAGTGTAGTTGACATACAATATTAGTTTCAGGTGTACAACATAGTGGTTCAACATTTATATACATTACAAAATGATCACCAGGATAAATCTAGCTACCATCTGTTACTATACAAAGTTTTTTTACCTATTATTAACGATATTCCCTGTGTTGTACATTGTATCTCCATATGTTATTTATTTTATAACCAGAAGTTTGTATTTTTCAACTTTCATTCCCTATTTGCCTATCCCCCACATCTGTCCTCTCCTGTTCTCTACAAGTCTCTTTTTGTTTTATTTTGCTTGTTCATTTGTTTTTTTATTTATTTATTTATTTATTTTAATATGAAATTTATTGTCAAATTGGTTTCCATACAACACCCAGTGCTCATCCCAACAGGGGCCCATCTCAATGCCCATCACCCACTTTCCCCTCCCTGCTCCCCCCCCCCCCCCCCCACCGTCAACCCTCAGTTTGTTCTCAGTTTTTAAGAGTCTCTTATGGTTTGGCTTCCTCCCTGTTTTTTTTCTTCCCCTCCCCCATGGTCTTCTGTTAAGTTTCTCAGGATCCACATAAGAGTGAAAACATATGGTATCTGTCTCTCCCTGTGTGACTCATTTCACTTAGCATAACACTCTCCAGTTCCATCCACATTGCTACAAAAGTCCATATTTCATTCTTTCTCTTTGCCAAGTATTATTCCATTGTGTATATAAACCACAATTTCTTTGTCCACTTATCAGTTGATGGACAGTTAGGCTTTTTCCATAATCTGGCTATTGTTGAAAGTGCTACTATAAACATTGGGGTACAAGTGCCCCTATGCATCAGCACTCCTGTATTCCTTGGGTAAATGCCTAGCAGTGCTATTGCTGGGTCATAGGGTATGTTTTGATTTTTAGATTCCACATATAAGTGAAATCATGTGGCATTGTCTTTCTCAATCTTATTTCATTTAGCATAGTACCCTCTAGATCTTTCCATGTTGTCACAAATGGCGAGATCTCATTTTTTTGTGTTAATATTCCATTATAAATAAATATCACATCTTCTTTGTCCATTCATCTATTTTGATGTAACTATTTGGAGGCCACGAACATTTTAACAAACAAACTGTGATGTTTTCAGCTTTCTTTATTATCAAATTATTGACATTCTCACTCTGTTTCTGAGCCATAGCCCTGTAACAACTCCCAGTTCTGGGACAGGACCCTGACAGGTGTGAGGCATGGGCATCCTCTCACCTGAAAGCATGGAGAGATGGAGTTCATATGATTACCACACTTGCTAAACACAAAAAGCCTTCTCATGCCGTCCGTTGCCCTAAGAAGTCATCTATTTATTCTCTGAGAATTTGCTTCTGTGTATGTCAGTCTCTGATTTCTCCCTGAGTATTCCATAATCATACTCAATGATTTTTAACTAATAAGCACATGTACCTACTTAATAATAAACCTTTTTGATTTCTAGTTGAAAAAACTGAAGCAGTGAATCTTAGTGCTTCTGGAGAGGCATATTAGAATAGAAGTATGTGTGTATTTTTAAGTTTACTTTATTTATTTTGAGAGAGAGTGAGAGTACATGCATGTATGAGTGAGGGAGGGGCAGAGGCAGGGAGAGAATCCTAAGCAGCATCCTGTGCTGTCAGCACAGAACCAGACACAGGGCTCTATCTCACAAACCGTGAGATCATGACCTGAGCTGAAGTCAAGAGTCTGACACTTAACTGACTGAGCCCCCAGGTGCCCCTACAACAGAAATTTTAAAAAGGATATTCAGTATGTAATATAATTTCATCTCTGGAAAAGATAAAAATAATATTAAAACTATCAACTATGCAAAAGTAAATAAATTAAAAAGTAGAAGTCCACTATAGAGTTCAGGATGGAGCAAGAAGCAGTGATAACTGTATTTATTGCTCAGTGACCAAAACCAACAATGACACAGTGATTTTCCTACATCAAAAGAGGCATAGTAAAAATTTCTTGCTTCAGTATCTGCAAGCTGGATCTTACATACCTATATTTTGTAGACCTTATTTAATGTCATATGGTTTTGTAAACATCAGGGCCAAATCTGATGCACAGGCCATGCCCTTTTCAACTATGCTTTTTGTGCCAAACACAAGATCTGAAATAAAGTGACTAAGGGAATTGCAGCTGACTGTAGGCAACTTCTAGTGCAAGGTGCTGGGTATTGAATGATGTTGGCCCATAGCCCTGGCTGTACTGGCTGGGCTACAAGTTAGGTTGAAGCTGCATTCAGGTCCTGAAAACAGATGTTCTCTGTCCTTCCTTGGGGCCTTGGTTGTTTGGTCCTCGTGTTTGTGGGGATACTTGCTACCTTGGCTTAGATGTAATGATTCTGTCACCTTATGGAAGTATTAGCCAGTGTCATATCACATTTTTATCTATGAGGAAAGATGGGTGTTTGTCATTTTGTAATGGCAAAAATGGTCCATTGTCTTAGAAGAAAACCCATATCAAGAGCAAACTGTGAAATGATGTTGTGCTGTTAGTTTGTCTGCCCTAGTTAGGAGAAATGATATTTAGGGAACTTTCTCTCTGTCTCCACCAAAAGATTACACCTACCATGGCCTGCTGGGGTTGTATGTATTGTAAGGTATGACCTGGGTAATTCCTTTGCTTCTCAAAGATTCCTTTTGTTATTGTTTAATAAATAAGCAGAACCCACTAAAGACTGTATTCAGTTGATCTGGTTATGGTGAAAATCTTTTCTCTCTCAGCTGGAGAGGCTTAGGGACTTATAGCTTTGTATTTTGAGATCATAGGAGCAAATGGGGTTAGGTATTTCTGCTGCCAGAGGTGGAATATATTTGGCAGTAAAATACCATGAAATAATTATAAGAATTCCAGGGACTAGAATTACAAAATATTAGAATTGGAAAGGAGGTTGGAGTGCAACTTGTTCTTTTAAAATTCATTCATTCATTCATTCATTCATTCATTCATTCATTTATTAACAAATATTTATTGACTGCCTACTGTGTCCCAGGTACTGTTCTGGGTACTGGGCTACATCAATGAATAAAGCAGACAAAAATCTCTTTCAACCCTACTTCCGTTTTATAGATGAAGGTGCTGAGTTCCAGAAAGGTCACATGCTTTAAATTGCACAGCTGATTGGGGAAGAATTATATTTTTTAAGCCTTGTTTTCCCACTTTGAGCTTTGAGCTATTTCCATGATATCACATTACCCTAATTCTACTATATATAGATAAAGTTAGTGTCCACATTGAATAAAATGTATTTATAATTTATGGCAGCTTTTTGTTCATTGAAACCACAGTGTTGGGTCTGTGTCAGAGTCTGTGAATTCTGTGTACATGCATGTGTGCCTGTGAAGATTCTTTTCTCCCTCTCTCTTCTCTCTACCAACAATACTTTTTGAGTGCCAACTATATACATAGAACCAGGCATGTATCAAAAACTCCACAAATATATTTTGGTTTTTTAAAAGCTTATTTAAATTTCAGTTAGTTAAGGGGCGCCTGGGTGGCTCAGTGAATTAAACATCTGACTTTGGCTCAGGTCATGAACTTGTGGTTCATGGGTTCAAGCCCTGTGTCATGCTCTTGCTGACAGCTCAGAGCCTGGAGCCTGCTTTGGATTCTGTGTCTCCCTCTCTCTCTGTCCCTCCCCACTCATGCTGTGTCTCTCTGTCTCTCAAAAATAAATACACATAAAACATGTAAAAAAATATTAAATTTCAGCTAGTTAACATGCAGTGTAATATTACATTCAGGTTTAGAATGTAGTGATTCAATACTTCCATACAACACCCAGTGCTCATTACAAGTGACCTTCTTAATCCCCATCACCTATTTAACTCATCCTACCACCCACCTCCTCCACCATCAGTTTGTTCTCTATAGTTAAAGAGTCTGTTTTTTGGTTTTCCTCTCTTTCCCCCTACCGCAAGTTCATTTATTTTGTTTGTTAAATTCTACATATGTGTGAAATAATGTGACATTTCTCTTTCTCTGACTGACTTATTTCATTTAGCGTGATACTCTCTAGCTCCATCCAGGTCATTGCAAATGGCAAGATTTCATTCTTTTTGATAACTAATATCTCATGTATATATATACCATCCCTTCTTTACCCATTCATCAATTGATGGACAGTTGAGTTCTTTTCATAACTTGGCTATTGTTGATAATGCTGTTATAAACTTTATGGTGCATGTATCCCTTCAATTTTTTTTTTGTTTATTTATTTTTGAGAGACAGAGAGAGATAGAGCACGAGCAGAGGAGGGGCAGAGAGAGAGGGAGACACAGAATCTGACGCAGGTTCCAGGCTCTGAGCTGTCAGCACAGAGCCTGACATGGGCCTCAAACTCACGGACCGCGAGTTCATGACTTGAGCTGAAGTCAGACGCTTAACCGACTGAGCCACCCAGGCGCCCCTGAATGTATCCCTTCAAATCACAATTTTTGTATCCTTTGCACTACTAAATACCTAGTAGTGCAATTACTAAGTCATAGGGTAGTTCTGTTTTTAACTTTGAGGAACCTCCATACTGTTTTCCAGAGTGGCTGTACCAGTTTGCATTCCCACCAATAGTGTAAGAGGGTTCTCCTTTCTCCATATTCTCACCAACATCTGTTGTTTCCTGTGTTGTTAATTTTATCCATTCTGATTAGTGTGAGGTGATATCTCATTGTAGTTTTGATTTGTATTTCCCTGATGATGAGTGATGTTGACTATCATTTCATGTGTTTTTTTAGCCATCTGGATGTCTTCTTTGGAAAAATATCTATTCATGTCTTTTGCCCATTTCTTCACTGAATTATTTGTTTTTTGGGTGTTGAGTTTTATAAGTTCTTTATATATTTTGATAGTAACTATTTATTGTATATGTCATTTGCACACACTTAATAGAATCCCTATCAAAATACCAACAGTATTTTTCAAGGAGCTAGACAAACAACCCTAAAATTTGTATGGAACCACAAAAGATGCTTAATAACCGAAGCAATCTTGAAAAAGAAACAAAGCTGGAGGCATCACAATTCCATAGTTCAAATTATATTACAAAGTGGTAGTAATCAAAACAGTATGGTACTGGCACAAAAACAGAAACATAGATCAATGGAAAAGAGTAGAAAACCCAGAAATGGACCCATAACTGTATGGTCAACTAACCTTTGACAAAGCAGAAAAGAATATCTAAGGGAAAAAAGACAGGCTCTTCAACAAATGGTGTTGAGAAAATTGGACAGCAACGTGCAGAAGAATGAAACTGGACCACTTACACCATATAAAAAATAAATGACAAATGGATTGAAGACATAACTGAGGGACCTGAAACCATAAAGATCATAGAAGAAACCATAGGCAGTAACTTCTTTGACATTGGCCATAGTAACTTGTTTCTAGATATGTCTCCTGAGGCAAGAGAAACAAAAGCAAAAATAAACTATTGGACTACCTCAAAATAGAAAGCTTCTGTACAGGGGTGACTGGGTGGCTCATTTGGTTAAACATCTGACTCCAGGTTTCAGTTCAGGTCATGATCTTACAGTCCTTGGGTTCAAGCCCTGCATCAGTTTCCGTGCTGACAGTGCAGAGCCTGATTGGGGTTCTCTCTCTCTCCTTCTCTCTGCCCCTCCCTTACTTGCACTCTCTCTCTCTCTCTCAAAATAAATAAATAAATAAATAAATAAATAAATAAATAAATAAATAAATAAAATACAATAAAAAGGAAAGTTCTGCATAGTGAAAGAAGCAATCCACAAACATATTTTGAGTAAATAAATGGGGATCCAGCAAAGAGCAAGAAAGACTTATTTGCTGCCCTTGTGGAGTTAGCATGTAGAGCAGTGTGGGATATTAAACATGGTCACAAATTACTTATAGCTCCTTCTATCGAGACATAGAATCTATTTTTCCACACCTAGAATCTGGGTTGGCCTTATGACTTACTTTCACCAACAGAATGAGACTTACATGATGTTATTGGACTTCCTCTCTTCCTTCTTAGGAACTTTTACTCTTATCTCCTTAGAACACTTTGCCATCTTGTGAAGTAGCTTGTTTTAACTTTCTTGAAGATGAAAGATCACATGTAGAGTGAGTTTCAGCTATTCCAGCTATCCTAGCTAAGCCTAGACTCTTAGCTACCCAATAGCTTAGTGAAGCAGCATGAAGAACCCTCAAATACACCTCAGAATCATGAGAAATTATAATCATTATTGTTTTAAGCCACTACTCTCACAGCAATAAATAATAATATTCAATTATTATTACTTGAATAGTCATGTAAATTATAATTACAGATAAATATAAATACTGTACAGGAAAGGAACATGGTACTATGGAAGTGTAACAGAGGAATGGATTCTGTCTGTAGAGTCAGGGAAGGCTTTCATGAAGAGTAAAATTCATGTTAAGATTTGAGAGCTGAGTTAGAAGTGTGAGGGATTCTTTTGGGCTTTCCACATAGAGTATTATGTCATCTGTGAAGACATGAGTTTGACTTCTTCTTTTCCAATTTGTATGCCTTTTATTTCTTTTTGTTGTCTGGTTGCTGAGGCTAGGGCCTTCAGTACTATGTTGACTGCTAGAACTGATACATGAATTCAGCAAAGTTGCAGAATATAAAATCAACGTACAGAAATCAGTTGCATTTCTATACACCGATAATGAAGCAGCAGAAAGAGAAACCAAGGAATTGATCCCATTTACAATTGCACCAAGAGATATAAAATACCTAGGAATAAACCTAACCAAAGAGGTAAAAGATCTGTATGCTGAAAACTGTAGAAAGCTTATGAAAGAAATTGAAGAAGACACAAAGAAATAGAAAAATATTCTAGGCTCATGGATTGGAAGAAGAAATATTGTAAATGTCGATACTACCCAAAGCAATCTACACATTCAGTGCAATGCAATGTTATCAAAATAACACCAGAGTTCTTCTCAGAGCTAGAACAAACAATCCTAAAATTTTTATGGAACCACAAGAGACCTTGAATAACCAAAATAATGTTGAAAAAGAAAACCAAAGCTGGAGGCATTACAATCCCAGACTTTAACCTCTACTACAAAGCTGTAATCATCAATACAGTATGGTACTGGCATAAAAACAGACACAGAGATCAATGGAACAGAATAGAGAACTCAGAAATGGACACATAAATGTATGGGCAACTAATTTTTGACAAAGCAGGAAAGAATATTCAGTGGGAAAAAGATGGTCTCTTTAGCAAATGGTGTTAAGAAAACTGGAGAGAGACATGCAGAAGAATGAAACTGGACCACTTTCTTACACCATACACAAAAGTAAATTCAAAATGGTTGAAAGACCTAAATGTGAGACAGGAAACTATCAAAATCCCAGAAGAGAAAACAGGCAGCCACCTTTTTGACCTTGGCTGCAGCAACTTCTTTGCTGAATTCATGTCTGTATACACTGTATGTTAGCTAACTTGACAATAAATTAAAATAATAATAATAATATTTTTTAAATAAATTAATGAATGAACATCAGATAGGATCTGAACAAAAGGAAACCATCAAAATCATAGAGGAGAAAGCAGGCAGAAACCTCTTTGCCCTCGCCTGCAGCAACTTCTTACTAAACATATCCCCAGAGGCAAGGGAAACAAAGACAAACATGAACTGTTGAGCCCTCATCAAGTTAAAAAGCTTCTGCACAACTAAGGAAACAATCAATAAAACTAAAAGGCAATTGATGGAATGGGAGAAGATATTTGCAAATAACATATTCAATAAAGGGTTAGTATCAAAAATGTTTAAAGAATTTATCACACTCAACACCCAGAAAACAAATAATTCAGTGAAGAAATGGGCAGAAGACATGAATAGGCACTTTTCCGAAGAAGACATCCAGATGGCTAACAGCCACATGAAAAGATACTCAACATCACTCATCATCAGGGAAATACAAATCAAAACCACAATGAGATACCACTTCACACCTGTCAGAATGGCTAGAATGGACAGCTGAGGAAATAACAGATGTTGGTGAAAATGTGGAGAAAAAGGAACACTTTTGTACTGTTGGTGGGAATGCAAACTGGTACAGCGACTCTGGAGAACAGTATGGAAGTTCCTCAAAAAATTAAAAATAGAACTACCCTCAACTCAGCAGTTGCAGTACTATGTATTTATCCAAAGGATACAAAAATGCTGATTCAAAAGGACACATGCACCCCAATATTTACAGCAGCACTCTCAAAATTATCCAAATTATGGAAAGATCCCAAATATCCATCGACTGATAGATTGGTAAAATAGGGGTGGGATATATATATAATGGAATATTACTCAGTGATCAAAAAGAATGAAATCTTGCCATTTGCAGCAATTTGGATGACACTGTAGTATATTATGCTAAGCTAAATAAATCAGTCAGAGAAAGACAAATATATGTTTTTACTCAAATGTGGAATTTAAGAAACAAAACAGATGAACATAGGGGAAGGGAAGGAAAACTAAGATAAAAACAGAGAGGGAGGGAAACCATGAGAGACTCTTAAATACAGAGGACAAACTGTGGGTTGCTGGAGGGAGATGGGCAGGGAGATGGGCTAAATGGGTGTTGGGAATTAAGGAGGACACTTGTTGGAATGAGCAATGGGTGTTATATGTAAGTGATGAGTCACTAAATTTTACTCCTGAAATCATACTATACTATATGTTAATTAACTTGGATTTAAATTTTAAAAAAAAGTGAAGGGGGCGCCTGGGTGGCTCAGTTGGTTGAGCGTCTGACTTCGGCTCAGGTCATGATCTCACGGTCTGTGAGTTCGAGCCCCGTGTCAGGCTCTGTGCTGACAGCTCCGAGCCTGGAGCCTGCTTCGGATTCTGTGTCTCCCTCTCTCTCTGACCCTCCCCCATTCATGCTCTGTCTCTGTCTCAAAAATAAATAAACATCAAAAAAAAAAAATTAAAAAAAGTGAGGTAAAAGTGTTTCAGAAAGAGGGAAGAGCATGTGCAAAGGCACTGTGATACGGAAAAATGTGGTGTATTCAAAGGTCTGAGAGAAGGCCAAGGCAGCTCAAGGACTGAGGGTAAAGGAGAGCCAGGCAGGGTTTTTTTTCCATAGCACTTTGTAGGCTATGTTAATACTTCTGGTTTATTCTAAGAGCAATGGGAAAGTTTTAAACTGATGTAGGGGTAGAATGAGAGTGGTGTTGACATGATTGGATTTACATATTTTTTTTATATGAAATTTATTGACAAATTGGTTTCCATACAACACCCAGTGCTCATCCCAAAAGGTGCCCTCCTCAATACCCATCACCCACCCTCTCCTCCCTCCCACCCCCCATCAACCCTCAGTTTGTTCTCAGTTTTTAACAGTCTCTTATGCTTTGGCTCTCTCCCACTCTAACCTCTTTTTTTTTTTTTCCTTCCCCTCCCCCATGGGTTCCTGTTAAGTTTCTCAGGATCCACATAAGAGTGAAACCATATGGTATCTGTCTTTCTCTGTATGGCTTATTTCACTTAGTATCACACTCTCCAGTTCTATCCACGTTGCTACAAAAGGCCATATTTCATTTTTTCTCATTGCCACGTAATATTCCATTGTGTATATAAACCACAATTTCTTTATCCATTCATCAGTTGATGGACATTTAGGCTCTTTCCATAATTTGGCTATTGTTGAGAGTGCTGCTATGAACATTGGGGTACAAGTGGCCCTATGCATCAGTACTCCTGTATCCCTTGGATAAATTCCTAGCAGTGCTATTGCTGGGTCATAGGGTAGGTCTATTTTTAATTTTCTGAGGAACCTCCACACTGCTTTCCAGAGCGGCTGCACCAATTTGCATTCCCACCAACAGTGCAAGAGGGTTCCCGTTTCTCCACATCCTCGCCAGCATCTATAGTCTCCTGATTTGTTCATTTTGGCCACTCTGACTGGCGTGAAGTGATACCTGAGTGTGGTTTTGATTTGTATTTCCCTGATAAGGAGCGACGCTGAACATCTTTTCATGTGCCTGTTGGCCATCCAGATGTCTTTTTTAGAGAAGTGTCTATTCATGTTTTCTGCCCATTTCTTCACTGGGTTATTTGTTTTTCGGGTGTGGAGTTTGGTGAGCTCTTTATAGATTTTGGATACTAGCCCTTTGTCCGATATGTCATTTGCAAATATCTTTTCCCATTCCGTTGGTTGCCTTTTAGTTTTGTTGGTTGTTTCCTTTGCTGTGCAGAAGCTTTTTATCTTCATAAGGTCCCAGTAATTCACTTTTGCTTTTAATTCCCTTGCCTTTGGGGATGTGTCGAGTAAGAGATTGCTACGGCTGAGGTCAGAGAGGTCTTTTCCTGCTTTCTCCTCTAAGGTTTTGATGGTTTCCTGTCTCACATTTAGGTCCTTTATCCATTTTGAGTTTATTTTTGTGAATGGTGTGAGAAAGTGGTCTAGTTTCAACCTTCTGCATGTTGCTGTCCAGTTCTCCCAGCACCCTTTGTTAAAGAGGCTGTCTTTTTTCCATTGGATGTTCTTTCCTGCTTTGTCAAAGATGAGTTGGCCATACGTTTGTGGGTCTAGTTCTGGGGTTTCTATTCTATTCCATTGGTCTATGTGTCTGTTTTTGTGCCAATACCATGCTGTCTTGATGATGACAGCTTTGTAGTAGAGGCTAAAGTCTGGGATTGTGATGCCTCCTGCTTTGGTCTTCTTCTTCAAAATTCCTTTGGCTATTCGGGGCCTTTTGTGGTTCCATATGAATTTTAGGATTGCTTGTTCTAGTTTCGAGAAGAATGCTGGTGCAATTTTGATTGGGATTGCATTGAATGTGTAGATAGCTTTGGGTAGTATTGACATTTTGACAATATTTATTTTTCCAATCCATGAGCAGGGAATGTCTTTCCATTTCTTTAAATCTTCTTCAATTTCCTTCATAAGCTTTCTATAGTTTTCAGCATACAGATCCTTTACATCTTTGGTTAGATTTATTCCTAGGTATTTTATGCTTCTTGGTGCAATTGTGAATGGGATCAGTTTCTTTATTTGTCTTTCTGTTGCTTCATTGTTAGTGTATAAGAATGCAACTGATTTCTGTACATTGATTTTGTATCCTGCAACTTTGCTGAATTCCTGTATCAGTTCTAGCAGACTTTTGGTAGAGTCTATCGGATTTTCCATGTATAATATCATGTCACCTGCAAAAAGCGAAAGCTTGACTTCATCTTTGCCAATTTTGATGCCTTTGATTTCCTTTTGTTGTCTGATTGCTGATGCTAGAACTTCCAGCACTATGTTAAACAGCAGCGGTGAGAGTGGGCATCCTTGTCGTGTTCCTGATCTCAGGGAAAAAGCTCTCAGTTTTTCCCCATTGAGGATGATGTTAGCTGTGGGCTTTTCATAAATGGCTTTTATGATCTTTAAGTATGTTCCTTCTATCCCGACTTTCTCAAGGGTTTTTATTAAGAAAGGGTGCTGGATTTTGTCAAAGGCCTTTTCTGCATCGATTGACAGGATCATATGGTTCTTCTCTTTTTTTGTTGTTAATGTGATGTATCACGTTGATTGATTTGCGAATGTTGAACCAGCCCTGCATCCCAGGAATGAATCCCACTTGATCATGGTGAATAATTCTTTTTATATGCTGTTGAATTCGATTTGCTAGTATCTTATTGAGAATGTTTGCATCCATATTCATCAGGGATATTGGCCTGTAGTTCTCTTTTTTTACTGGGTCTCTGTCTGGTTTAGGAATCAAAGTAATACTGGCTTCATAGAATGAGTCTGGAAGTTTTCCTTCCCTTTCTATTTCTTGGAATAGATTGAGAAGGATAGGTATTATCTCTGCTTTAAACGTCTGGTAGAACTCCCCTGGGAAGCCATCTGGTCCTGGACTCTTATTTGTTGGGAGATTTTTGATAACCGATTCAATTTCTTCGCTGGTTATGGGTCTGTTCAAGCTTTCTATTTCCTCCTGGTTGAGTTTTGGAAGAGTGTGGGTGTTCAGGAATTTGTCCATTTCTTCCAGGTTGTCCAATTTGTTGGCATATAATTTTTCATAGTATTCCCTGATAATTGTTTGTATCTCTGAGGGATTGGTTGTAATAATTCCATTTTCATTCATGATTTTATATATTTGGGTCATTTCCCTTTTCTTTTTGAGAAGCCTGGCTAGAGGTTTATCAATTTTGTTTATTTTTTCAAAAAACCAACTCTTGGTTTCGTTGATCTGCTCTACCGTTTTTTGAGATTCTATATTGTTTATTTCTGCTCTGATCTTTATTATTTCTCTTCTTCTGCTGGGTTTAGGCTGCCTTTGCTGTTCTGCTTCTAGTTCCTTTAGGTGTGCTGTTAGATTTTGTATTTGGGATTTTTCTTGTTTCTTGAGATAGGCCTGGATTGCAATGTATTTTCCTCTCAGGACTGCCTTCGCTGCGTCCCAAAGCGTTTGGATTGTTGTCTTTTCATTTTCGTTTGTTTCCATATATTTTTTAATTTTTTCTCTAATTGCCTGGTTGACCCACTCATTCGTTAGTAGGGTGTTCTTTAACCTCCATGTTTTTGGAGGTTTTCCAGACTTTTTTCTGTGGTTGATTTCAAGCTTCATAGCATTGTGGTCTGATAGTATGCATGGTATAATTTCAATTCTTGTAAACTTATGAAGGGCTGTTTTGTGACCCAGTATATGATCTATCTTGGAGAATGTTCCGTGTGCACTCGAGAAGAAAGTATATTCTGTTGCTTTGGGATGTAGAGTTCGAAATATATCTGTCAAGTCCATCTGATCCAATGTCTCATTCAGGGCCCTTGTTTCTTTATTGACCGTGTGTCTAGATGATCTATCCATTTCTGTAGGTGGGGTGTTAAAGTCCCCTGCAATTACCACATTCTTATCAATAAGGTTGCTTATGTTTATGAGTAATTGTTTTATATATTTGGGGGTTCCGGTATTCGGCGCATAGACGTTTATAGTTGTTAGCTCTTTCTGATGGATAGACCCTGTAACTATTATATAATGTCCTTCTTCATCTCTTGTTACAGCCTTTAATTTAAAGTCTAGTTTGTCTGATATAAGTATGGCTACTCCAGCTTTCTTTTGGCTTCCAGTCGCATGATAAATAGTTCTCCATCCCCTCACTCTCAATCTAAAGGTGTCCTCAGGTCTAAAATGAGTCTCTTGTAGACAGCAAATAGATGGGTCTTGTTTTTTTATCCATTCTGATACCCTATGTCTTTTGGTTGGTGCATTTAATCCATTTACATTCAGTGTTATTATAGAAAGATATGGGTT